>NC_056751.1:171122639-171352639 GCF_019279795.1 Protopterus annectens
AAAGTATTAAAGATGTTAGGAGGGGGTTCTAGTTTCATGTAATTCTGGAAGAATTATTTGAGCAAGTAGAGAAAAATAGTCTGGAGAGGTATTCTTGCAGAGACTTCTTGAAAATGGTATGGTTAGAAATGGTTTTATTGTGGTGGGTAAGGAATTCTACACCTTGGCTATAGAAGTGGAGTAAAGAGCTTGGCCAGCTGTAAGGTTGGGTAATTCTACCTTTAGAAGACATTTATTTTCTGATATGAGGAATCTAGCAGGGTTGCAGGGGGACATTAGTGAGGCTAGGGATGGGCAATCTTCTAGTTTAATTAGAATTTTATGTGCAGTGGTGAGTTGTAGGTAAGTTAGGAAGTCAGGTAGTTCAAGCCAATTGAGTTTTTGAAGGGATATACAGTGATGGGAGGTATGTGTGGCATTGTTGGTAAACTTTGCTACTTTATTGTGACAAGATTCGAGTTTGTTTTTTAGAAAGAGAGGAATGCCTGTGAGCAGGGAGGCACCATATAGTAGAGATGGTAAAAGAAAGGAGGATGGTATGTTTTTTTTTTTTTGGCTGAGTGGTTGAGGTACGTTATGTGTCTGTAAAACAGACAACATTTGGTGGGTCTTTCTGATGTTATTTAGGATATGAAGGTCAAAATAGAGATTTTCTTCTATAGTAACTCCAAGGAGTTTAGTGTGGGGTACTACTTTGATGACAGTGCTGTTCTGAGACTGAATAGTAAATTCTGACCTGTTTATAGGGGTGGATTTTTTAGGGGTGAATAGAAGGAGTTTGGTTTTGTTAGCATTTAGGGCTAGGTGATTGTTGTTCATCCATGTTTCTGTGGATGAGAAGATGATTTGAGTTAGTTTTTGGAGTTCACTGGTAGAGTAGGAAGAGCAGATGATGGTGGAATCATCTGTGTATTGAATAAGGGAGGTCTGGGACAGGGAAGAGTGGAAGTCATTAACAAATATACTGAAAAAGAGGGGCCCAAGTATAGAGCCTTGGGTAACTCCTGTTGATATCAGGAGATACAGAGAGAAGTACTGGTCCCATTTTGCTGCTTGTTGTCTATTCGTTAGTTAGTTAGAGAACCAATCTAAGGTAGGGGGTAAGTTTCTTAGGTTAGATAGTTTATTGAGTAGTAGGGGATGTGAGATGGTATCAAATGCCTTTGATAGGTCGAGGTATAAAGAGGACACAATTTTCCCTGTGTCTATTGCATGGTTTACAATGTTTTTTGGATAATAGTATGCCTCTATATAATCATTATTTTTTTCTCATAATTCCAGGGCACACTGACATTACTGCTTGCTTCACCATGGGAACACTACCGTTAACATTTAAGTCATACTGGGCATACTGACATTACTGGTTGCTTCACCATGGGGACACTGTCATTAACATTTACTTCATCCTGGGTACACTAGCATTATTGCTTGCTTCACCATGGGGACACTGCTATTAACATTTACTTCATCCTGGGCACACTGGCATTACTGCTTGCTTCACCATGGGGACACTGCTATTAACATTTACTTCATCCTGGCACACTAACATTACTGCTTGCTTCACCATGGGGACACTGTCATTAACATTTACTTCATCCTGGGCACACTGGCATTACTGCTTGCTTCACCATGGGGACACTGCTATTAACATTTACTTCATCCTGGGCACACTGACATTACTGCTTGCTTCACCGTGGGGACACTGTCATTAACATTTACTTCATCCTGGGCACACTGACATTACTGCTTGCTTCACCATGGGGACACTGTCATTAACATTTACTTCATCCTGGGCACACTGACATTACTGCTAGCCTTATCACAGGGACATTGCCATTAACATATACTTCATCCTGGGCATACTGACATTACTGCTTGCTTCACCATGGGGACACTGTCTTTAACATTTACTTCATCCTGAGCACACTGACTTTACTGCTTGCTTCATCATGGGGACGCTGCCACTAACATTTACCTCATCCTGAGCACACTGCTACTGCTACTTGTTTCACTTTCTCTTGGGTAAGTGAATTTTATCTCATGAGAAGTATATATTTTTAATTTTGGTGACTTTAAGGACTCTCATGTCTTTTATTCCTTCACAACATGATGAGTGGGGGTCTACTGTGCATGTGAGTTGACTCTTCTTTCTGTTGCATCTCAGACAGTAGTAATTCATTTTTAAATGTAGAAATTTAAATTCTGGATGCTTACAATATAGGAAATTTGGTGGCCAGGATTTTACATTGCTCTTCTAGCCTATGATAGTAACTGATAGGAATGTCTTACTTTCTCATCCAATGTGAATCATATATATTTGCCTCATACCTTCTTTAAATGTCAGATGCTGTAGCAAATATCAAGTATTATGCCCTATACTTTTTCGGTCCTTTTGTGGTTAATTGTCCTATTATGGATTATTATTGTTTTTCATTCAGCTGTGGCCCAGTGTGCTTGCTTTTCTACTTTACAATTTTGCAAAACTGTTCTGAAACAAACAAAATGGGCCGGGAATGAAGAAAAAAGAAAGCAGAACAGAAAAGGACAATTAACTTAGTAGAGATCCTAAGCAAAACAGAAGCAAAAAACGTATTTCACAAACACCTAAAGGAAAGAAGAAAACACCTGTGACAATCAAGCGTGAGAGCTGAAGAAATTAGAGGAGTAGCACTGAACAGAGACAGTGGTGTTGACAGTTTACATGACACCTAGACCCCATTTAGAATAATCAGAAAATTGTGATGATAATGAAGAATGGGAAACTAGGTCTCTTTTTAACAAAACTACTACAATTTTAGTTACAGACTAGACTAATCCTTAGACTATGCTAGAATCTCTAAAGCTGCAAATTTCAAGTAATATTTCTAAAAAAATTCTAAACAATCTATAAAGAATATTGAAGTTATTCATTGTTCATACATATCAAGGCAAACAGAAACCTTTAAATAAAACCTTTAGCTTCAATATGCTTGCATAGTAAATGAGTTTAGCATTCTCCAAAGATCATTTGGAAATTTCCAAAAATGTTAATTAAATTAATACATTTGTTCTGCCATACATAAAGAGCATTTGATCTATGACTTCACAGTGTTTTTTTTTCTTTCACTTCTGGTGATTAGGAGAACTCTTGTTTCTTCTATTTCATTATAAACTGGTGAGAGGGGTCAATCCAAGATTTTAAGTAGCCATGTTATCTCATTGTGCAGCTACATTTTAAACAGTATTAGAGCAATTATATCTCAAGTGCTGTAGAAGTTTCCATTTTGGATAGTTACAATACAAGGACTTTGGTAGCCAGGTGTTTCATACGCTTCTACTTGGAGAAGGCACTTTATTTTCTGTGAAATTTTATGACTTGTACCCATTCATTAGATAAGTACATTGTCATTGTCTTAGAAAGATAGAAGGTGCCATTTGTATTCCAGCCTACATAACAGTAGTTTTGATAAAAAATAAAAAAAAACAGACATATCTCCATGTTTTTAAGTAGGTACAGCCTGTATAGTTTATTTTCTCTTGAAGAGCTTTGTTTTATCAGGCCATGACGCAGACACATGGTTTGCAGAGTACATCAGATGTGTTCCACAGTTGGATTCACACCCCTCAATCTCTTAGTGCAATAAATCTGGGCAAAGCCTAAAATAATGAGGGAAGCGAAGGCCCAAATATAGGGACAGATTTTAGATATTGATCTTATAAACAGAAAGTTGCTAAAATAACAGGATTTGTGTTAGCATTCATTTTATGAAGAATATGAAGCCTGAAACTCGAATGCATTTTCATTATTTAGTGACTAAAACCTTCAATGATTTGCCAAAAAGCCACAGATTTTATGAGGAACAGACCAAAAATATGATGCAGAAATACGGACATTCTGTAAAACTCTGGACAGCTGAGAGGTATGGTTGGATTGTCTTCTGCCAAAACAGATGTAAGTCAAAGGCCCACATGAGATGGAGGAGGACCAAATTCCATATGTTTTTGAACTTCACCCCGAGGGCTAAGGAAACTCAGGGCTCATTATGTCTATTTCATGGTGCTCCAGGCTTGCCTCTTAGTAACAACCATTAGGATAAACATCTGTAGAGTATAACACTTGTACCTCTACTGTATTACATCACCAAAGGTGCTAATCAGCTCTTGGGTATAATTGCAATGTCCATGATAGTGACTGGCAATAATGATATAAGTGCGTTTGTTGTTTTAGCAGTTCTCTTTTAACCCCTTTGCATATGTTACAAACTTAGAGTTAAGATGTATGGAGACAGACTGAAAAATGTTGTCTTGACCCCATATAGAGATGCAGAAAAAAAATAATATTAAAAATGCTGTCTTTCAAAATTATCAATAATCAGTACAAAAGCAATTATACTTAGAAGACGGAGTCATGTTTACCATCCTACACAATAGGCCATGAAGAATGAAATACAGAAGTGTCTGAATCAGTACAAAGTATGCAGAGTCATCCCACAGGTCCCATGACAAGAATAACTCGATACATTTCCAGGTATCACTGTGACCAGACAAATAGTCCAAAACCACACAATAATAAACGCCAGATATTTAATGAAAAGCTTTCGGGTTAACACCCTTCATCAGTACATCAGTTAAAATGCTTTTTCAAAACTTTAAATAGAGGTCACATAAAATCACCTGATTCAGCCAGCCATACATAATTAGACCATGATTAAACAAAACAGTTCTTAAAAGCAAACACATACTTACAATATATCAGTGCTACAAAACTAACTTTACACAACAATACATTCCTATTATAAATAGCACACCCCAAAATGTGACATATTATTATATTTAAAACATCTAGATTCAGAAACTTAACAGGGGTATTAAGTACAATAAATAAATAAATAGACATTATGAGGGGTTACTGTATATTCTCTCTTTGTTTTTTTAACTAATATTGGTTTTATACTAACCATATTATTTAAACCTGGTAGTGAGTCTGCTTGTAATCTTGTAATCCACTCATACTCTCTCAATTCAAGAATATTATTAATATCTCCTCCTCTTATATCTATATTCACTACACTAACACCCCTGAACTTAAAAATATGTTTATCATTATCCATTACATGTTTATATAAAGCATTAGTTAACACTTTTCTTTTTATTTCTGACTTATGTTCTATTATATGTTCCTTCAATTTCCTCATTGTCTTTCCAATGTAGAATGCTGTGCACAACGTGCAGGTTGCAAGATACACCAATCTAGACGTATTACAATTCACTGAACATTTGAAAGAATATTTCTCTTTAGAGATAGGGTCTACAAATTCTTCCTCTAAATCATAAATATCTGTGCAGCAACTGCAGTTATAACATTTCTCTGTTACTATTCTACATTGGTGAGCTTTGTTTTTAGTTCTAAAATCCTTATAACATAGTTTCTGTTTGAGCGTCTCTTGATTCCTATATGCAAATTTCGGTTTTAAGCCTATTAGGTCTTTTATTTCTGGCATAGCCAGTAATATTAACCAATTATTTTCTATAATATTACATACTCCACTAGTATTATCATTGAATGAAGTCACATATCTAATTATGTTCTTATCTTTATCAAAATTTTGTGTAGACATTCCTACATTCTGACTAAAAATAGGTTTATATTTATCCTTCCTGCCTATTTTAATCTCATTATAGATTGTGTCTACATAATTTATAGAATAACCACTTCTTACAAAATCCTGCCTCATTTCATCAATTTGAAGTTCAAAATTCTCATCTTCAGTATTCAGTTTACTGGCCCTTATAAATTGTGCTTTCATAACTCCTTTAAACGTGTGTGGCACGTGCATGCTATCCCTTCTAACATACCTACTGGCATTGACTTCTTTTTTATAGATCATAGTTTCTATTCTATTTCCCTTCTTATAAATTTGAACATCTAGAAATACTATTCTCTTAGATGAAACAGCTTTTTTAAACTCCAAAAATTCTGTAGTGTTATTTAAATATCCTACGTATTTTCCAGTTCTTCATGAGTGCCATCCCATATGAGAAAACAATCATCCACAAACCTACTATAGAATTTTACTTTTTTATTCAATTCATTATAATTACTTAGAATAAATTGTTTTTCCCATTGATGTAGCACCAAGTTTGCATACGTGTTCGCTACTGGTGTCCCCATCGCTACTCCTGTCATCTGTAAGTACGGTACTTTATCAAAAATAAACACATTTTTAGTTAGCACTATTTCTAGTAACATACATATATTTTCTATCTCACATGCTTGCATAGCAGTTTCACTGCATAGAAAACTTCTAATTGCTTCCACACTGTAACTATTAGGAATGACAGTGAATAGTGAGGTTATATCCAGTGTGACAAACATATAATTACCATTGGTGTTCCTCTCATACCACTTGTGTAATTCAATTAAAAAATGTGTAAGTTTACAAAAGAATGGAAACTGCGCACCAGCAATAAAACCGCACTTTATTCGAATCTTCAATAAAAAATCCACAAATAAATCCACAGATAAACGCTTTAGCAAGACAATGCGTTTTCGTCCACTTCAATAGTAAGACTTCATCAGACAATTAAATCAAGTTCCATTACTCTTTATATAATTAAGTTAAAATCAAAAATAACCAGTAGAATCATTTGCATTCTAACCAGACCAATAAAAACAGTAAGGCTCATTAAATAGAGGAATTCTGTATGTAATTGATTGTGTTGTAAAATCCTGTTAAAACATCTTTCAAACTTTAAAACTTTTTAAAAACAATTGATCATGTTTTCCTTAATGAATAATTTAATATTTGATTCCAAGTAAATAAATACAGTAAATTACTACAATAAATAACCCATAAAAAATATATATGTATGTTGAAATTTTGTTTTTTGGTTAAAAGCTTTATTTGGTTGTAGTTACAATAGCACCATCTGCTGTTCATTTTGAAACACTGTATGTTTAGTCTATATTTTAGCTGCTCTTAATTTCAGCACTGGGGATAATGAAATGTGCTCATTAAGTCCAGGGTTTCTGGTGGCTTCTAATAGTATTTGCCACCATAATTCTTTAAACTCAAGCCATTCTTCCCAGGGGCCACCTCTCATTTCTTTTTTAACCTGCTCCAGCACAAAAAAAGAAAATTTTGAATCTTTACAAATTTTTGTATGTTTGTATAGGGCGTTCGTTTCTTTGTTCTTAAGTATCTCATACATGTGTTCATATATTCTTCTTTTCAGTACTCTTTCCGTCTTTCCAACATAGTAAGAGTTGCAATTTGAACACATAGCCATGTATACAACTCCCTGTGATTCACAATTGTAGTATCCTGTGCTGTACATATTTATATCCCTAGCTTCTAAATATATCTCTCTTTTGTTGGAGATATATTGGCACTGTTTGCAGCGTCCACATTGGTAGGTTCCATTGGTGGTGTTTCTTGTAGCTGTCTTGTCGGGAATGTTGTTGGTATCATTAATTTTGTTATTTTCTAATAATTTTTTAATACTTCGTGCGTTCTTGTAAACTATTTTGGGAATACTTTCCTTTATATTTGGGATGTCCGAAAAAGATATAAATTTGTCCCACTCAATCTGAAATATTCTTTTCACCTTAGAGTTAAACAAATTAAATTCTAGAACCAGAGCCGATTGGTAATCAGGTTCACTTTTTTTATTCTTCTTGTTGAAATTAGTGTGATTCACAGTAGTGTCAGCATCTTTAGTAGAATCCGTGATATTTATCACACAGCCCTTTATAGGCTTGAATTTTGTTGATCTGTTTTGCTCAACCTCTTTTCTTATGTCTTTAATAAAGTCAGGTGGGTATCCTCTTGCGCAGAACATCCCTTCCAAGGTGTTACATTCAGTGAAAAAATCTTCATCCCTGCTAGTCATGTGACACCCTCTCACAAACTGCCCCTTAACAATATTCTTTTTGCAGTGTGGAGGGTGTGCACTGTTGAAGTGCAAAAAGGAGTTACAAAAGGTGCTTTTCCTAAATATCTTAGTCTCCAAATCTTTGTTATTCGCATTCTTATACACTTCAATATCTAGGTATTGCAACCTGTCTGTTGACAATTAAAAAACGTGTGGTATATTTCAAAATACTAGGACATTTAACCAAATACTTAGCTAATTTCATCTGTAAGTACTTCGATATAGGTTCTGTCACCCAACCTTTGCCCGAGACTATAGGCCTTAAAGGTGGATCAATTAGGCATTTATGAATTTTGGGAATTCCATATATTTGTGGTATCTTTGGGCATGATACGATGAAGTAGTTAAGAAGTTCTATAGAAATATCTTGATTAAGTTGCATGTCATAAATTGCCATATTAACATCTAATATACATTTTTTTATGTCTATAAATGTTATCTGTCTGAATGTTGAAGGGTCTGCTAAAAAATTCTTAAATTTCTCCATGTATTTAATTTGATCCATTATTACTGACGTGCCACTTTTATCTGCCTGTTTAATGATTATGTTATCATCCCCTTTTAATTGTTTGAGAGCCTCATATTCTTTATAAGTCAAATTATAATGTTTCCTTCTATTATTCCTTGAATATAAGTGCCTAAGATCTTTCTCAACTGCATTCAAAAAGGCTATTACTATTGGACACATTTGTGGTATAAAAGTACTCAATTTTTTACATTCAAAGGTTGTATCATTCATCTGCTTAAATGTCAGTTTGAGCATTAAAGTCCTCGCAAATAGTTTAGCGTCTGTTATTGCATCAACCACATTATTATAAGCAGATGGTATAAACTTTAAACCTTTGCCCAACAGAGTCAGATGTTCATCTGTTAGGTTAAAATTTGATAAATTAACAGTACCTTTTATAAGTTTTACCATCCTTATTAATGGCGTGCTGTTTTGTTGGAGAGCGAGGGACTTTTGCTCTTCCTCTTTACCCCTGGCGTTATTTGCTGATTTTGCTTCTGCATCAAGTGGCCTTCTGTCGACCCTTTTTGTTGTACAATTACCTTTTCGGGTTGTTTTAGATGAAAGGGTAAAAAAGACGATATCTCCATTTGCTTACTTTTCTCCTTCGTCTCGGTTTGAGGGTGTATTAACGTTCATTCAATGAGAATACTAGTGGAGTATGTAATATTATAGAAAAGAATTGGTTAATATTACTGGCTATGCCAGAAATAAAAGACCTAATAGGCTTAAAACCGAAATTTGCATATAGGAATCAAGAGACGCTCAAACAGAAACTATGTTATAAGGATTTTAGAACTAAAAACAAAGCTCACCAATGTAGAATAGTAACAGAGAAATGTTATAACTGCAGTTGCTGCACAGATATTTATGATTTAGAGGAAGAATTTGTACACCCTATCTCTAAAGAGAAATATTCTTTCAAATGTTCAGTGAATTGTAATACGTCTAGATTGGTGTATCTTGCAACCTGCACGTTGTGCACAGCATTCTACATTGGAAAGACAATGAGGAAATTGAAGGAACGTATAATAGAACATAAGTCAGAAATAAAAAGAAAAGTGTTAACTAATGCTTTATATAAACATGTAATGGATAATGATAAACATATTTTTAAGTTCAGGGGTGTTAGTGTAGTGAATATAGATATAAGAGGAGGAGATATCAATAATATTCTTGAATTGAGAGAGTATGAGTGGATTACAAGATTACAAGCAGACTCACTACCAGGTTTAAATAATATGGTTAGTATAAAACCAATATTAGTTAAAAAAACAAAGAGAGAATATATAGTAACCCCTCATAATGTCTATTTATTTATTTATTGTACTTAATACCCCTGTTAAGTTTCTGAATCTAGATGTTTTAAATATAATAATATGTCACATTTTGGGGTGTGCTATTTATAATAGGAATGTATTGTTGTGTATAGTTAGTTTTGTAGCGCTGATATATTGTAAGAATGTGTATGCTTTTAAGAACTGTTTTAAATGTTTAATCATGGTCTAATTATGTATGGCTGGCTGAATCAGGTGATTTTATGTGACCTCTATTTAAAGTTTTGAAAAAGCATTTTAATTGATGTACTGATGAAGGGTGTTAACCCGAAAGCTTTTCATTAAATATCTGGCGTTTATTATTGTGCGGTTTTGGAGGTTTTGTAACTACAGAGTGTGTTCTAACAACCAGACAAATAGTGCCAGACCTGCCAATATGTACAGACATGTACAATTGTACAGAAAGTAACATAGTCAAGGAGTATAGATACAGATATGAGCTACACATACATTATGCAAATGTACACATGCTAGAGCAAAGGTATCATTATAGGTAAAGTGAATGTTTTAACTTAACATGCATCACAATCAGAAATTGCCACATATATGAACCCAATATGCATGCAGAAATTAACAGGCTAGGCCAAAGTAGATGGCTATTGGCTCACCAAGTTCGCTGATGATTGCAAACTGGGAGCAATCAGAGTCCCTTAATGACATCAACATATTACAAGAAGGGCGAACATAAGCAAATGATTGATGCCAAAGCCATGGTCTAAAACTAAATGCAAAAAAATGCATTATTATTACCTTTGAAAAAATGGAATTCCCTACTAATTACAATATTGACAGCACCCCCCCCCCCCCCAGTTCCAACCTATTGGTGTGAGACTTGGGAACAGGGGCTGACAGCAATCTGAACTTTGACCACCAATTTTCCACAGTGGTAAGGAGGACCTTCTACGTAGTGGATCTCATAAGCAAGGGCATGGGATCCAGGTCAAGGGATGTTATAACTCCACTGTACTCAACCCTCATCAGACCATTAATAGAGTATAATGCATCCTTTTGCATATACCTCACCAAACAGCTGTAGCAGCTGGAGAGACCTTTGAGGTTTCTTGCTAATAAAATACAGGGATTCCAAGCCATGACCTACATGGACAGGTTGAAAGCCCTGTCACTTTATTCTGCATATTATAGGCTGCTGAGAGGTGACTTGTGCCTGGCCTACAGGGCGATCTCCAATCCTGCCCTAATGGAAATGCTGCACATCTGCAAGTTAAATGACACAAGAGTCACTGACTGTAGGGATCTCAGCCTAGCTTGTGATATAAACAAAATATGCTGGAGAGACAGATATGTCTTCCAGAGACTGACACTTCTCTGGAACAGACTTCCTATTCATGTAAAACAGAGCTCCTCACTGACCTTATTCAAATGCAATTGGATGGGAGATCTCAAATTCATCATGGGGTGGCACCCATGTCCCTCACAGACAGGGGTAGTCCGGTGTTGGTTACAGACCTAATTTGTTCATAAATTCATGCACTGAGCTACCCCAAAAGAACAAATGGGGATACTTGGGATTAACATGGCTAGCCTTGTAAAGGCTCTAGGGCTGCTAGCCTAGTAACCGCCTATGAACCTGCAAACTTATGAAAAGGAAAAGTACAGCTTCTCTGCACACATAATGTCACACTGCCTATAGATGTCCAGGCATAACCATTGGTTTACTTTTTAGACAGCATATAATGCCAACACATGGCATAATAAACAATGTAATAGCAACCATATGCCAAAAGGATAATGTTAATACCACACCATATGTCCAAACAGCTCTAGTAACAAATAGATTGTAAGACCAAGTAAAGCAGCAAATATAACAACAAAAAGAAAATAAAGAAACAAAGTAGCTTAACTTCCTTGCAATGTCAGCCAAACTGCCACCTATGAGTTTTGGACTTCATCGTCCATAGCTCTCCTGGGTTCTCACTTTTACTTTCCCCATGCTCATAGCCATGTTGAATGAAGTCTTCCTTGCTACAGCCTATGAGCATGTGTGGTTAGCAGTGGAAGGATCTATGTCTGAAAAAGGCTACATTGTTGGTAGGGTGCAAGCATCTGCTGGGGAAACAAAGGAAACAGTGAGTGGCTGTCATTGAGCTGATTTACCTGCAGGTATGCTGGATAGGCTTTGTGAGCAGCACATCAATTACATGAGACGGCAAAGATACATCACACCAAGCTAGCAATTCTTATATTCCGTAAATCCATATGAGCTGTGCCCCCCAACTCCATACTGCTTCTCATAATCACAGTTTCCACATCATGAACATTTGCAAGATCTGTAACATCAAGCAACACCATGTCTCTGTCTGGCCATACTGATAGAGTTACTGTTAAATCATTACCACAGCCTGGTGAATGGTACTGGACATGTCACTAAAATGCTTAACCTCCTTCTCCTGCTTGACTGTGATATCCTGGCACTGAAGATCACACCTACTTTTCAACAACAGACTCCATGTCATAGCACACCACTACTAGGTTATGGCATGATGATCATAATCTGAGATGACCACCAGTTTGCCATGTGCCCTATAAAGGAAAAGAAAGGAGGGTTACCACCACTACATGTAATACACATGTGCAAAGCATATGAACACCAACACCAACCAAAGCATATAAACACCAACACAGGTGTAGGCCAGAAACGTATTATAAAAGATAAGTACAACAAGCGGGCATGCTTGCAGTACTACTCCATATATATTAATGATGACACTATATGAGATGCTAAACCAGCCCTGTAAATAGACACAGTGATGGACACAAGTAAAGAGTGCATCAGATTGCACAGTGCATGCTGTGCCAGCAGTCTTGTCCTGATAATGCACTTGTAGTGCACCACAGTTTCATACAAGAGAGGATCATCTACCTATCAATGTGTAATATGTGAAAATATCATACTCAGTCCTAACTTTGTCCTCTCCCATCTGTGTATATAACCACATCACACATATGGTCATATGTGTCTTACAACACATAAGGCAATGCTACACAAACCAAACATGCATGGACCACTGCCATTACACAATGGAGACATCTGTGCACAGCAGTTGCCAGTGGCTGATGGTATCAGCACACAGCATGTGGGGATTTAATGAAATAAATGCTACCTACATATATATGCAAATTACTGCCAGCGCTGCTAACTTAATGCTACTAGGGACATACATGTTTTATGTGCAGGCAACATGATCATTTTTGAGATACAGATGTGTCCTTGTGCTCTGGGGTAGCAGCTCACACTTAAAAGGAGTCATGTTGATGCAGGTTTAGGTGTCGATGCAGGTAGTCAACATGGGTACTCACTCTAAAGACCTTAACCTGGCATGGGACATTCATAAAACATGTTGGAGGGACAGATTTGTCTCCCAGAGGTTACCACACCTTTGGAACAGACTCCCACGTCATGTCAAATGGAGGACCTCTTTGACCCTCTTCAAATACAATCTGGATGATTGGATATGTGACCGTAAATTCACCCGAGTGCTCCAACTGTGTCCTTCTTGGACAGGGGCAATAGGTGCTGACCATGGAAATAAGGGTAAGAACTTGGCTGAGCTTGTAGGGCCATTAGCCTAGTAGCTTCCTATGATCCTATGATCCTATGACTTTTATAACACCTATGCATGTCTAATGTGGACTGTTCCTGGCATTTGTCCTGCCATGGACAGGGTGATAGTCATCTGACAAACATTGCAGGAATGCATAAACTGTCAATACCAGCTAGCTTATTACCTGTGTTATATCTATAAGCAGATCTCCACAGCTGATGCTATGTATGCTAGTGTCATGGGGTTATAGAACACACACATCACAAGAAACAATCCATCATCACACTTTTATAGGTGTGGTATGTTACCTGTAAATCCAATATAATTAGGAAAACTCACCTGAAACATACATACACTTGTATGCATACATGCACATACACATATACAAATATATAATGGTTAAGGTGTTTACCTCATAGGTACAAGGTACAGCATATCATTCTGATCTCAGGTTATTGCAGAGGCTTAAAATGGCTATTCAGGGCAGTTAGGCTAGTATTCGCCTATAAACCTATCAGTGAGAAATGTATATGAATGACACTGATGTTGTACGTTGATATGTAAATAGACTTCATATAAGACTGTTTACTTCACTTGCATGTACCATTAAGTGGTCCCTGTGCACCTAGTGTCCACTGCTTAATTTTAAAAATGTGAGTGGATTATTCCAGCATCTGGGATAGGCCAGTAAACCATGTACATACCACTACATGTGCATAGTAATGCCATGAAACAGCATATGCGTCTATGCAGCCCACCAGAGGGTGCACAATCAGTACCCTCCATGGTATAAAACACCATTGTAAAGTATGTAGAAATTTAGCTTATAAAATGCCACCAGTTATAGCATGGAATGTCCTGTGCAACTTTGCATATGCAAAACAGTAACAGTGGTACATCTCTCACAATACAGGCATGTGTGTGCGCTCATGTTGAGGCACCTTATGTGTATGCAGATATGCAACATTTGGAGTATGCCATCTAATTTTTGGACAGTAGTATGCACATGAGTATGCCCATGCAATTTTTTTTCAGATAACTACACCCTATGTGCACACAAGTCCCATACAAACAGACTGACAGAAGTCCTCAGGTGTGCCCACGTAACACCATGAACTACTGGGCCACAAGCTACATTGAACTCAGCATCACAGAAGGCCTGTTACATATCGATAGATGCATCCATGTGGCAAAACAGTTTACAAGGATGTAAACTGCAGCAGATCCAACATTAGAGATGGCCTACCATTCATGTTTGTCCCTGTAATGCCATGGCTTACTGAGAAGCAAGCTACATTCAAACTCAGTACTCCAGGTCACTTCATATAAATACACAGGTGTGCCTATAAGGTGTCATGTCCGACTGGGACACAAACTGCACCAGACCCAATATTAAAAAGGCATAACCAGCACCCACAGATGTGTCCATTGAGTGCCACTTTACATCATCACAGATGATGGTGGGATAAGCATATAGGGGAGATACAAAGTATCTCCCTAAGAGGAAAATAAACATCATACACTCAGGATATGACACTCATTCCCCATCTGTTCTTCAAAGTTTTTCCTGCTGTGGTCTCCATACTTTCCATAATGCATGCTGTGCTAGCATTCCTCACATCTTGTCAGTGGCTCAATATGTAGCACACTCACCTTTGGTGCAGAAGGCTGTGGGTTTTGTTCCCACACCACATAGATGGATTGCTAAGACTGCAGTGCAGCATGGAGGTGGGTGGGTGGGGGGGTTTGGCTGCACTCTGAAGTGTGCCTTCCTTTGGATGAGATGTTAAACTAAGGTCCCATTTGCTTCAGTTTGTGGTAGCTCAGGTGGATGTAAAACACCCCACAGCACCTATCAAAAAGATTAGGGGATATTTCCTAAGGCCATGACCAATTTTCCCTTAGTAGTATAAATACCATCTTGGGTCTTCTCTGAAAAGGAGCCATAAGCCTATTGGGAATAACTCAGTCAACAAAGGATAAATAGACAGATATATAGATATATAGATAGACAGACAGATAGATAGATAGGTAGATAGATAGATAGATAGATAGATAGATAGATAGATAGATAGATAGATAGATAGATAAATATGTAAGGAATATAAACATATGCATGATTGTATGCATGCAAAAAAACAAAAAAAAAACTATATCTGTATAGACACATGTAAGGAGGTAAACAAATGATAAAATGCACCACGGCCTGGGAGCTGATGCTCTGTCATGCAGGTGGTGTAGATATTTCAGTATCCTGTATGACAGGTATTAGTACTTCCTGTGGCATTACTCCTGTCTGCACAACAAACCAGTGGCCTCAGTTAGGGATGCCGCAATGTGACAGAAAGCCTTGATGTCACTATACTGCAATTCTTCATTGCCAAGCAATGGGGGAGGTTAGAGGAAATACTGCCAATTAAATTTCTTCCTTCATACCTTTCCTGCATGGTGTGATCCTTTGGTACAGACATCTCTCCTACAATTACACAAATTTATACAGCAGTGAGACCAATGGTGTCATTACACCAGTTTTATCAGTATGAATTGAACATATGTTATGAAATATGTACAAGTATTTGAATCTGCCACCATGTCAAATACTGACATTCATGCCACACTGCATGTATGGATGTGTCTAACTGAGTAAAAGATCAGTGTGTCCTCAGCAGTGCAAAAGTCTACTGCATATTTGGGATGCCACTTGCATGCATAGTCACACGATAAGTTTTAGCCTTTCTGCAAATATGATTACATATCATAGACATGCACACCATGTGGTCATGTATATGTCATGTGTGATGGTACATACTGTTGTAAGTGTATGTGTGGATGTTCCTGTAATGGATGGTGGTATGAAGGGGTTTGCATTTCACCAGTGCCCACCAAAATGACACAATTAAAAGGTACCTGCTAACAAAATGTGACAAATTCTACATTGAGGGGTTTGAATCCCACTAATGTCATTGAAATATGCGAGTGATGGTGGCATGTACTGCCACTAAATATAAGGAAAAGGTCCCATTTGCTATAAGAGGAACTCTGTCTCAAGTCACACTACTGGTATGTAGTTGGGTGAAATACAAGAAAGAAACTACACACAAGTCTACCTCAGTAATCAGTTCAATGCAACCTAGCCTCAAGAGCATAAAGGGAATATGTACTGCTTTGCTGAGTGTGAACATCCACCCCCAGATTAAACTGAGCACAGGTCACCTTCAGAGCTGAGTCTTTGACTAAGCGCTCCAGACCCCTTTCTCCCCTCTCTTGCTGTAAACTACAATGTCTTACACAGGAAGGCTGGCAGAATTGCTGCTCTTAAATTAAGCCAAATGTATAAATCATGCATATTAATATTTTCCTTGTTAGTAGATCCATGCAATCTATCTAAGTGCGGATGGGTTGTCACAGAATGTCAGCCAGTGGTGAAGGATAATCCTCTTCCCAGATAATAAAGAGCAATAATACATATAAAATGATGACAAGTCACAAGAGTTTAAAAGTAAATAAACTACTTAAACATTAAGCGCACATTACAGTTGCCGGTTAAATATGCAAATTAATGAAAAGGTACACACAGAAGAAAAAATAACATTTAGTTAAATACACAGAAACACTTAAAGAAAATTTCTGCCTAAGGTAGCTATGTGCATTTAACTGTCTCTTACTTAAAGAGTACTGAACCCTTTTCTGTTATACATTCTTAGAAGATAACATGTAGAAATTGCAGAAAGTAAGGAAGTGGTTATCACAGTATCTTCCACGCTAAAAAAAACAAGCACAATAAAGATAACATCCACATGTTATATATTTCAATTCTACAGTTGTGCTCTAAGGCTTCACTGCAAGATCTCATCTAGAAGGAAGCTTTATCTTAGTTTTTTTTCTCAGCAAAGGTAGGTAAACCAGATCAGTGTTGTAAGGGACAAAAGCCTAAATACACCAGCCTATAATCAATAGCACCAATACACAGGAAGTCAGTAACCTGAGTTATGGTTGCTATGTAATATTTGATAAGTTTTGTGTCATCCACATGTATAACTTATTTAATTTCTCTTTTCTGACATTCATGCCTTGTGTCATTTCCTGCCATATAGTACAGAAAATATAATTATTGGTTGTGTGGCTTTTACTGAGTTACTCTTTTGCATCACATCAAACTATATCATGCAATTGTCAGTTAAGCAACTAAGCTACTACTGCGGTATCGTCATTAGCATACTACTGAGGGCCGACTGTACTTATCACTACATCTGAATTCCAGAAACTTTGGGGCAATAGTTTGTCCATTGTCATTCTGTTGCCAGCCAACATGCATTAGGCACTTTGAGGCAGTGTACGAACTGCCTCATTCTCATGGGCAATCCCTTATTATTACCAATGGTGAAGAATAACCCTCTTCTCCTATAATAAAGAGCAATAATACATAGAAACATAGAATCTGTTTGTGAAATGTGTAGCTCTACGTACTTGAACTGTGAAAAAAATCTAATATTACTGACATGTACCAGGGTTATTTGTTATCTGGTAGACACTTAAACAATAACATCACACCCCTAATGCCAAAACTACATATGCTGTGTTATTAGAAAAAACCCTCCCAAAGGGTCCTAGCACTTCCTGGCAATATATTATTGTTGCTAGACTTCAGCAGTGCATCACACTTCAACCACCAAACACACTCCTGTTTCTTCTATAAGCATGGATGACCACAGAGATCTGCAGAAGCTGCTAAAGCAGCCAGTGTATACTGCTACACATGCTACTGCTCCACATGAAAATGTCTTTGGCAGAGGTGACTTAGCAGGCACAAATACTTTCAATTATATGTCCATGCAGCTAATATACATGACAGATAACAGTGTTTAGAAATCATCAAGGCTAAATCTGTTCCCTACCAGAATCTCAAACCTATTAGATCTGGTTCTTAAGAATGTGGCACCTTTATGCACCACAGATCTGACCACTGTGCCTTTGTGTTCTCCATAAGCTCCCAGGCTAAGATGCACTCTGATCCCACTGTCTTCAGAGATTTCTCACTACTAGCTTCTAATCTAAATAAATTTAAAAGCTCTCTGCCCCATGAGTATCCCTCAGCTAAAGTTACCACTTATGTCATTTATTTCTATTTCCACCCAAACTTTTGAATTGAAGCTTCTATCCCCATTGATCACAAATACAATGACAAGTTCAGAAACAAGCTACTTTGGTGGTACCCCTTCATCAACAAACTCAACAACAAGAAAAAGAAAAGTGCATATCCTTGAGAAATAAACTCAGGGAAAATCACCACAAAAGCGAATCCAAGTGGGTAAATAAAGAAATAAATCACAAGATCAAGAATTGAAAAGCAAAGCATAAATTAAATGCTGCTACCACATCCAAAAATAATTAGAAAACCTTCTTCAACTATGTCATGGAGTTCAAAAAGAAACAACCAGCACTGCAAATGAGTTGAGGTCATATCACAACACCCCCTCTAATTCAGGATGCTGCAATCATACCAGCAGAAAAATGTAACTCAAACTTCTATCTGCTGTCCAGTCCACACTTTCCTCCCTACAACATCTAGTCTGCAGCTCCCCCTTTGATTAGCTTGGAACAAGTAATAAAAGCCTGCTACAAAACCAAAAGCACTAGCTCTGTGGGTCTGGACAACATACCAGGCTATTTCTTGTTTAGTTTGAAACACTATCAGATAGACTGCCTTTTGAACGTCTTCAAGCTCAGCCTCTTCAGTGGTTATATATCTTAGGTTTTGAGAACAGCTATTGTGGACCCCCCTACACAAAGGTGGCCTAACCACTGACTCTGAAACTATAGACCCATTAATCTTAACAATGTGACTTGTAAGGTAATGGAACATAGCATGATGGAAGTTGAAAGTGTCATGGAGTTATTGAATGAAGGCAGATCAGAACACATCTCCTATGTAGAGCTAGCAAGGCCAAAACTCTTGTATTATTTTTAAACTTTCCTACCTAAATACAAACCTTTATGTAACTCATTGGACAGGAAACCGGATAACAGAGAGAACCAATCCAATAGGCTGGTGTCACAATTTCCTCAAAACTTCTTGTCACTGATGATGTCCCCTGGGGTTCTAGTCTGTGATCACTACTGTTCAGCATATATTTTGCTGTTGTCAAAGCTGACATCAAAGGTCTCTAGCTAATCAAGTTTGTTGGTGAATGGAAATCCTGTCATCAGCTCTCTAGATGACATCTTTACCCTTTACAAAGGCCTTACCCATGCAGATTCATGGTGTCAGGGTCATGGACTAAACCTTAACACAAATAAGAGCACATTTGCATGTGCCACATAAATGTTATCATCTCAGAAAGATGCTGTCATTAGAAACTTGGACACATTCATGGACAGGGGACTATCCTTGAACTACCACATATCAACTTTCATTAGGAAATCCTTCTGCCTAAATCAAGTAATTGTTAAAGACATACTGTCCATGTTTAAGGAAGGTATTATCCTACTTTACTGATTCATTATCAGGTCACAATAAGAATCTAAGGCCCCTTTGACATGTATTTATTCAAGTATGCTGTCAAAAAATAAAACACACACACACACACACACACACACACACACACACACACACACACACACACACACACACACACACACACACACACAGTTTCCTCACAAAAAAAAAACACAGGTATGAGCACCCTAACCTATTTAAATCATCTAAAAGCTCTCTCCCTCTCTTTTTCTATTTGTGAGTTATGTGTGGTAATCCCTGCTTGGATAGATTCTTAGTAGTCTTATAAACTGATTATCTAGTATACACTTACAAACTTATCAACAAATGAACTGTGTGTGTATTAAATTTTAGATATCATACCTTTATTGGATAAGTATTCAGAAAAACTGAAACTATTTTTGAAGAAAATCACATTTTTTACTATGAACATCTTTAAATTTATTCAGTAAATTCTTTGCTCAGCTCTCATTAGGCCAGTCATTGAGTATAACAGACACATGCAACAACTGGAGTGCCCACATAGATGCCTTACTAAGCCTAAATAGCATCTCTTACATGGACTGACTTAAAGCCCTGTCACTATACTTGATATCCTACAGACTGCTAAGAGATGACCTCTGTCTGGCATAGAAGGTGTGATGTTATGAGGTAGTGTCATCTGTGCCAAGGAGAGTAGGACAGTACATGTATACATATACCAGCATAGCTAGCTGGGAGTTTTGTAAAGATTTTTATGTTATTTGAATATCACACTGACTTGTACAGATGTTTGAGTTAAAAATACATTTGTAAAGTTACTTGTGTTACAAATGCATCAGCAGTAGGTCCTGCATGGGCAGAAAGAATGTATGCATTTATATTAGGTTGTATTGTTGTAACTGATCAAATGTGTATGTTTATCAGAGAACCCTGGAAGGGTGGAAAGTTAGAAATTGTGTTATAGCTTTTAGATGCTGCCACAGATTTTAGCAAATCTTGGTGTGTGTATTGTACCACAGTCAGGTGACCAGAAATTATGTCATCCTCTAACCAGCATTTGGTTTCTTTGGAACTCTTGCAGCAGCACTTTGGAACCTGAGAGGAAAAATTTCTGACAAGATATATATCTCACATCCACACAGACAGAGAAAGACATTATCTGGCTTTTGCAGTGGTAAGACACTCAGCACACATCAGCTTGCCTTGCTTTAGTAAGTAGTCAGGGAACAGTAATTCTTTAATCAGTCAGGGGCATTTAGTGAGAATAATTATAAAATACACTGAACCCAACAGGGTAAACCACTAAAAATGAACAAACAAAAACCATAAAATTCACGGACTGCACCAAACCACATTAATGAAGAGCTGATAAGTCTCCAAGATACTAAGCACTTTCACCATCAAAACTAATGGCTTCTTCAGAGTAAAAGGAGCATAAAATCACATTGTTTAAATACAAAGTTCCACTTGCACATTAACCAATCACCTTTCTTGCTTAATTGTCAATCACTTTAATATACATTGTGTTGTAGTGTTGGTTGTACCATAAAACATGCATACAAAGCATAACATAAAAAACATATATTTGTATTATGTACATATTTTTGTACACCAATTAGTGCCTTTATTAAAACCTGGTTTTGATTATTACAAACCTTACCCCCCAAAAATACCCAAGACAAAATAACTTCAAAGAACCATTGCCCTTTGTTTTAAGATGGGCTTGATAGAAATATGGTCATTGAGTCCAGGGTAAGTTGTTGCGTTTAATATCACCTGCCATTTTAATTCTAAAGATTCAACTAACATTGTCGTCACCACCTCTCTCACTTGTCAATATTTGGTCAACTACAAAAAATATAAACTTTTTGAAATTGACACAATTCTTAGAATGTAAATATAATGCATTGTGATTATCTTTTTTCTTTATAGCCCTCTGATGCTCTGTTATCCTTTCCCTTAACTTACGTATGGTTTTCCCCACGTAAAAACCTTCACATGTTATACATGTTGCTAAGTAGACAACCTTCTTAGAATTGCAACTACATTTACCTGGACATGAAATAATTATATTGTAACCCCTTACAGTCACATAGGGTCCATCTTTAATGTATCTACAGTACCTACAGGATACGCATTTATACATTTGTGAACTTGTAAATCTAACTTTTGATCTCTCTAATAAATTCTTTATGTTTAAACCTCTTGAAAATATAATTTTTGGTGTTTGACCTAACTCTTTTTTAATATCCATATCAAAAGCTAAATCCCAAGATTTTTGAACTATATCTATAATATTGGATGTCTGAAAATTATATTTCAAGACAAGAGCTCTAGAATCAAACAGTTCAGAACAAAAGGGTTTTATTCCCTCCATTACGTCAATAGTCTCACTAATTTCTGTCAAGAGAGGTTTGAATGATGTCCACCTTATTTTCATCACCTCTTTCTTAACTGAAATCAACAATTTTGGTGTGTAACCTCTATCAAGAAACATTCCTATTAATTTATACATCTCAGTTTAATAAATCTTGTCATTACTTACAAGGCGTGACAATCGAACCATCTGCCCTTTAATCACACTTCTGCGTTGATGTAGTGGGTGGCAACTTGAAAAATGCAAAAGTGAATTACTATATGTCTCCTTTCTATAAATATTACTTTCCAAACCTTCTGGTGTTTTAGTAAGCTTTATATCCAAAAAATCTATTGTTTGTGGTCCCACTTAAACATAAAAGAGAAAAATGGGGTAGTGGTATTAAGATATTCACAAAATTCCTAGCTTCATCTTCATTTCCCCTCCAAAAAAATCAGTATATCATCTAAAAACCGATTATATACTACAATATGTTCAAAAAAAGGAGTAGGGAAAAGAAATGTTTCTTCCCAATAGAAAAGTACCAAGTTCGCAAAAATGGGGGCACATTTGGCCCCCAGTGCCACCCCTGATATTTGATGGTAAATTTCTCCCTCAAATATCATGTAGTTGTTTTTAAGCACAAGTTCCATGAAGTTAATTACATTGTTCAACTTTACAGCAGTCAGATATTTATTTTTCAAAAGGCTTTCCCTAAATAAGTCCAAACCCTCTTCTTGTGGTATTGTTGAAATCAAGTTAACCACATCGACAGTAAGAAATGACCAATTCAAATTACTTTTGTCCACCCTGTTTAATCGCTGCAGACAATGCCATGAATATTTTCGTATATGCCCAAAATTGTTCAGCAAACCCTGTGTATTCCTATCTACATATGTTGCTAATGGTTCGGTCTTGGATCCCCTTGCTGCCACTTTCAGTCTAAAAGTGGGGTCATTCATATTTTTATGGATTTTAGGAATGCCGAACACCGCAGGTGTAATTGGGTGTTCAACTAACAAAAGTCCGTATTCTTTTTCTTGTATCGCCCCTTCCAACAAGGTGCTCATTAGGAATACATCAATTTTGTGGTATGCTATATTCATCTGACATCTAGAGGCTCTCTGGTATGTAGTGTCATCATCTAAGATAGCTTGCATTTTAGCTACATAATCAAATCGAGCCATGATGACAACCCCACCCCCTTTGTCAGGCTTCATTATTCTGACTTCTTTATTTGTGGTCAATTCTTTCAATACTAACCTCTCCAACTCTGTAAGATTATCTTGTTCCCTAAATGTGCTCCTTTCCAAATATGTTCATATATTATTGACAGATAATTTCTCAAATATTGCCACATCTTTATCAATGGGTGGAATGAAAGTACTTTTCCTAGTCAATGATGAAGAAATAAAATTTCTCTGTACATTTTGTCTTTTAAAATATAAAGCTAAGCTCAACTGCCTAGTATATATTTTCAAACTAGTGAACAAGTCCACAATATTGTAGCAAAACACAGGCACATATGTAAACCCCTTTCCTAGTAAGTCATGGTACATTTCTTTTATTTTCAAGGTACTAAAATTATAAATAGTGAAGCCAACTTTTGTACTCGCTTCACATCTAAATTCAGCTGTGTCGTTGTTACAAGAAAATATACTCGTTGAAATATTGCTAACAAAACTGTCAGCATAACATATAAATTCAACAACATCAGAATTACAATCCAATGTATTTAAAGACACATCACTGACATTATTATTGATGTTAATAGTTTCGCTATTTGAAAAAAAGTTCAGTCCCTTGGTTATCTCTGCCTCCGGTTGTTGTTGAACCACCGCCCTCTCATGTTGTGACGGTTGTTCCCTTGTTGCTGATTGTAGTGAGACCCATTCGACTGGTTCGCTAAACAACCCCCCATTTTGTTTCTCAGGCGTTCTGATCTCCTTGGTCCCAGAGATGTTTCTAAAAAACCAGACTGTTCGTCGTTACATCCTCCAGAATCATGGTTACAATTATCATCATAGACATTGTCTAAATTATTGTACTTTTGCCCATTACTTGGACCATATTTGTTGTTGACCTTGTTGTCATTAGGCCCAAAATTGTATGCCATATTATTCTTGTAGTCCAACAAGTCTCTAGATAACTTTTTCATTTTAGTTTTAACATTTTTATCTACAAAATTTTCAATGTTACTAAGCACCAGATTGTATTGTTTAACATACTGAAAAAACAATAAATCACTAGTGATACTTTCATTCAAAGTTATTATTTCTTTTTCAAGTATTTCCAACTTACTCGCGTTGTTTTTGATGATAATGTTCAAAATTTCTAAACCAGTTTTATCGTACAAGTCCACCAAGCCGTGGATCCTTTTTCGATACCATTCGGTAATTTGTTGAACCTGAGCCCTTTTGGTACTTGCTTTAAAGAGATGGATTTGGAAAGAAATGCATTATCCAATTGTAGACCCCAAAATCTTCGACAAACATTTTTCAAATGCTCCAGCTGCTTTTTTAGAGATGGCATTGGACAAACTCTTCCCTCCTCATTCGAGACCGAGAAGTCAACATCCGGAATACGCAGCCACTGCTGGCTATCCCTTCGGTTCTGCTGGGTTCCAGCAATAACCTGGTTTCCTTCATTGTTTGTAATGCCTCCATCTTCATTGATTTCTAAGGCTGGGATGGAATGTAACGTGAACAGTTGGGCTTGCGACTCCGTCACCATCGCCTGAGAAGACTTCCCAGCATCCACCTGGACCTGCGTGATTATCGTCGTCAGCTTCTTAACTGAAGCAGTTAATTCACGAATAACTGCTTCCAAAGATAGTTAAATAAAAACTAATCCTCAAAAAAAAAACGCAGGTGAAGCCGAGAAATAACACTTATAAAATACACTGAACCCAACAGGGTAAACCACTAAAAATGAACAAACAAAAACCATAAAATTCATGGACTGCACCAAACCTCTTTATTGAAGAGCTGATAAGGCTTCAAGATACTAAGCGCTTTCACCATCAAAACTAATGGCTTCTTCAGAGTAAAAGGAGCATAAAATCACATTGTTTAAATACAAAGTTCCACTTGCACATTAACCAATCACCTTTCTTGCTTAATGTCAATCACTTTAACATACATTGTGTTGTAGTGTTGGTTGTACCATAAAACATGCATACAAAGCATAACATAAAAAACATATATTTGTATTATGTACATATTTTTTGTATACCAATTAGTGCCTTTGTTAAAACCTGGCTTTGATTATTACAAACCTTAACCCCCAAAAATACCCAAGACAAAATAACTTCAAACAACCATTGCCCTTTGTTTTAAGATGGGCTTGATAGAAATATGGTCATTGAGTCCAGGGTAAGTTGTTGCATTTAATATCACCTGCCATTTTAATTCTAAAAATTCAACTCTAACATTGTCGTCACCACCTCTCTCACTTGTCAATATTTGGTCAACTACAAAAAATATAAACTTTTTGAAATTGACACAATTCTTAGAATGGAAATATAATGCATTGTGATTATCTTTGTTCTTTATAGCCCTCTGATGCTCTGCTATCCTTTCCCTTAACTTACGTATGGTTTTCCCCATGTAAAAACCTGCAGATGTTGTACATGTTGCTAAGTAGACAACCTTCTTAGAATTGCAACTACATTTGCCAGGGCATGAAATAATTCTATTGTAACCCCTTACAGTCACATAGGGCCCATCATTAATGTATCTACAGTACCTACAGGAGCCACATTTATACATTTGTGAACTTGTAAATCTAACTTTTGATCTCTCTAATAAATTCTTTATGTTTAAACCTCTTGAAAATATAATTTTTGGTGTTTGACCTAACTCTTTTTTAATATCCATATCAAAAGCTAAGTCCCAAGATTTTCGAACTATATCTATAATATTGGATGTCTGAAAATTATATTTCAAGACAAGAGCTCTAGAATCAAACAGTTCAGAACAAAAGGGTTTTATTCCCTCCATTACGTCAATAGTCTCATTAATTTCTGTCAAGATAGGTTTGAATGATGTCCACCTTCTTTTTGTCACCTCTTTCTTAACTGAAATCAACAATTTCAGTGTGTAACCTCTATCAAGAAACATTCCTATTAATTTATACATCTCAATTTGATAAATCTTTTCATTATTTACAAGGTGTGACAATCAAACCATCTGCCCTTTAATCACACTTCTGCATTGATGTAGTGGGTGGCAACTTGAAAAATGCAAAAGTGAATTACTATATGTCTCCTTTCTATAAATATTACTTTCCAAACCTTCTGGTGTTTTAGTAAGCTTTATATCCAAAAAATCTATTGTTTTGTTGTCCCACTTAAATGTAAAAGAGAAAAAATGGGGTAGTGGTATTAAGATATTCAACAAAATTCCTATGTGATTAAACAGGGTGGACAAAAGTGATTTGAATTGGTCATTTCTTACTATCGATATGGTTAACTTGTTTTCAACAATACTACAAGAATAGGGGTTGGAATATTTTAGGGAAAGCCTTTTGAAAAGTAAATATCTGACTGCTGTAAAGTTGAACAATGTAGTTAACTTCATGGAACTTGTGCTTAAAAACAACTACATGATATTTGAGGGAGAAATTTACCATCAAATATCAGGGGTGGCAATGGGGGCCAAATGTGCCCCCATTTTTGTGAACTTGGTACTTCTCTATTGGGAAGAAACATTTCTTTTCCCTACTCCTTTTTTTGAACATATTGTAGTATATAATTGGTTTTTAGATGATATACTGATTCTTTGGAGGGGAAATGAAGATGAAGCTAGGAATTTTGTTGAATATGTTAATACCACTACCCCATTTTTCCCTTTTACATTTAAGTGGGACAACAAAACAATAGATATTTTGGATATAAAGCTTACTAAAACACCAGAAGGTTTAGAAAGTAATATTTATAGAAAGGAGACACATATGGCTGGATTTACGAAGGCTTGCATGGAGTCTAAGATTAGTGTAAGACGGCAGACAGCCAATATGTCTGCCGAGCGATCCAGCAACAGCCGGCAGGGGAGTGCATGAGAGCTTCTAAAGCTACACTTGCACGGACAGTGTTATGGTATGCAAATTACCTCATTTGCTGCTGAAAGCTATGCAAATTAGGTAAATTTGTGATCCAGGAAACACTAACCTGTCCGTGTAAGAGTAGTGTTATTTGCAGAAATGTACTCCATTGGTAATGGAGTACTGTTCTGCAAATAGCTAAACGGAGCTATGACAGCTTCAAATAAAGGATGCATCTAATTGAGGAAGCATGCCAATGGCCAAATATAAGGCCATTGGCATTTGCAAATGTTGTAAATCCTTAAAATCCATTTTTTTCCCTGTTTGCCGATGTTTAAGTGTAGCGCAGTGCTGCGCGAACGTGCGGCGCTTTAAATAAAATGAAAAAAATTGAAAAATAGCCAAAAATGGGCATTTTCACTAAAAAGCTTGTTCTGCCATGCAGGTGAATGGCAGGCTGAATACAACATGACCACTGAGTAGTGTTTGCTAAGGGGCGAAGCTCAGTGTAAGAGATGTAACCAAGCATTAGTAGGCAATCCTATGCAAATGAGGAAAAGGATAGTGAATCCCAATTTTCCCCCAGCATGTGAGCCATGTCCCTAGAGTGTAAGTGTAGGAGTAGGGAAGTAGTAGAGTAGAAGATATGTGACATCATGAGGGGGTATGTCTGAAAGACTGTAAGCTTATTGGAGTACAGTGGCTTGTGTTTGCCCTGAGTTGCTCAGGATTGCAAGAAGCGTGTCTACAGTTGTTTTAGCTAAAAACAAGAAACCAAAGGCGTACGCCATGGATATATCTGAAATTTCTTGCAAACGGGCACACAGCGTGTGCGCCCATGTGAACGTGTTTGCGCGATGCTGCCCTGGGAGGAAAAAGAAAGGGAAAAGGAAGGAAAAGAAGTAGTAGGAAGTTAACCAAGGAGAACTAGCAGAGCTGCCAGGTGAGATATATCAGAATCAGCCAATTACACAGGCAGTAAACTAGCCCAGCCCAGCACTTTAAACTCTGCAAACAGCAGTCTACCCTGTTTTTTCCCCAAGAACTCTGCAACACTGCAGTATACAAAGAGTGAAAATTTAAAAAGCTTAAGTCAGACAAAATGTTAGGGGCTGCTATTGCTATCATAAACCAACATGTGCAAGATGCTGAGGGCGGTGATGTTGTGAATGCTGCTGAGCAACCCACAGTGAGGAGATGGAGAAGAGTGTACAGACCCAGGGTAACCTACCAGGGGCTACATGAGCTGGAAATAGTGGAGCACTATAGAGTGGACAGAGGCCTCCTGCAGCAAATGGTTGAGCTGTACTGGCCACACCTCACACACAGAGCCAACAGAGGGGAACCCATCCCAATGGATACCAATGCATGTGTTGGCCTAGGAATACTAGCTACAGGTACCTTCCAGAGACCAACTGGTGATATGATGGGGGTTTCACAGGCATCAGCATCCTGGGTACTGCACCAGTTCCTGGATGCCATGTCAGCACATGTCGGTGAGCAAGTATATTTTTCCAATTCCAGTGAGGCATTGGCCAGCAATATGCGTCTTTTCCACCAAATGGCAGAATACCCTGAGGTAGTGGGTGCAATAGACTGCATGCACATACACATCAAAGCTCCACCCAGTGAGCGGGGTAGGGTCTACATCAACTGCAGGGGATTCCCCTCCATCAACTGCCAGGTCGTGTGCGATGCCCAGGGCATAATAATGAATGTGTATGCTGGCTGCCCTGGAAGCTATCACGATTCCCACATCTGGCATCTGACGCAGCTGTACCAGAGATTTGCCAATGGGGACATCCCTGACAGTCACCTAGTGGGGGATGCTGGATACGCACTGGAGCCGTGACTGTCACCCCTCAGAAATGCACACACACCCGATCAAGAACTCCATAATGAGGCACACGCACAAACAAGAAACATTATTGAGCGTGTGTTTGGGATACTCAAGTCACGGTTCCGGTGCCTGGACACATCTGGTGGAGCCTTGCAGTACTCACCAACTACATGTACCCAAATTGTCATGGTATGTGCCATGCTACACAATATGATCCTGCAAAAACAGCTGCAGCAGGAACAGCATGGGGCAGGGCCAAACAGCCCCCCACCATTGCTAAGGCCTGCACAGGCACACCGTGACTCGGAGGAGGAACAACCTGAGCCTGCACCCGTAGGCAGAAGGAAGCATGCCCAGTATGCCTTGGCCTTGGCAAAGAGGCAACGCATAGCACATACACTGACTCAGTAGGAGCCCTGGAAATGACACCTCTCTCTGACTCGCACATACAATAAAAGGGATGCCTAACTTGACACTACCTGTTTTCAAACATGTATAGGGAGTGTACTGTGTGCATCCGACATAGGCAGCCCTGCATCACCACCTGAGGCATAATTGCTCTATTTTAAGTAATATAAAGCATGGTTAAGCACATTTTACCACTATTTAGCACATTTAAACACAATTGCGTGGAGCTGCGCACCGCAGTAACTAGTGCAACGTCGGGCAACTTTGGGCAATGTTGGGCAATGTTGGGCAATGTTGGGCAAAGTCGGGCAAGGTTGGGCAAAGTTGAGCAAAGTCAGGTAAACACGCTCACACCTGCTTTACTGTTCCTTAAGCAGTCTGGTCTGCCCAGCAGGAAAATAAAAAGCAGTGACAGGGCTCGAACTCAGGATACTGTGCACTATAGTCACAGTACTGAACCACTAAGCCATGACAGCATTTCACTGGCACAGACAAAGCAGGACAATTGTAGACTAATGCAAACACAAACAAATGCTGTATCATGCCCTCTGAAGAGGCATATGAGTAACTTCCCCCAGGACTATGCAGACAGATAACAGCAGGCCAGGCAGTGTGATGTGGGTTGGGTAGGTTATGAAGTCACAAACTAATATACGTGAAATTGGAAGCTAAGATCTGTAGTAAAGTAGTATGCCTCAAGCCAGTACAATAGGCAACAGTACAGACTGAAATGGAGTACCTGACATAGCAGTGCAGGCCTAGAAAATGTGTATAAGTGCCAGGTGAACCCCTCATCCTATGTAAACCCACAGTAACAACCAGGTGTGCCCCCTGGGTAGAAATGTACAACTAATAGCTGCCCCCCCCTGTATGTAGAAATGTTGATAAGTCTATGCAAAGTGACTCATGGAAGCCTTGCAGGCACAGTGTGCTTCCTGTCGATGTACAACACAAAGGTGAGCCCTGAAGAAAAACCAACTTGATTTTTCACACACATATAGTATATATGTCCATACTGGGCATGCTTACACACTTTAACAAATTTAGCAAATTTCAGTCAGCAACATACTGAAAGGTCATACTGGGCGTGCTCACACACCAACAAATTTAGCAAATTTCAGTCAGCAACATACTGAAAGGTCATACTGGGCATGCTCACACACAAATAAATGAAGCAAATGTCAGTCAACAACATACTGAAAGGTCATACTGGGCATGCTCACACACCTAGGCCATGTCTGAGTACAGCAGTGGGCCACACATATCTGGCAGTTGCAGTTCTTACCCCAGAAACTTGTCACTATTCACCAATCCTGCCTTGCGCACACAGTTATATGAAAACAGACCCATATAATATATTGGACTACTGTCATAATCAAACTATGTACTACAACTACTTAAGTTGTTCAAACAAAGTGAAAATTCAAAGAAGATCAATAAATCTCCGATCAGTATCATCAATAAACAATGAGCACTCCTAACATTATATAATCCATGTTCTGGCAAAAATATTGTCAAAGAGTTCATAGAGAACCATGAAGCTTTCTTTTGCTATGTCATAAATATCAATGTAAACTCATATATGTTCTAAGTCAGTGCAAACTGTAAATGAACACATGTACATGACTGACATTGCCAACATCTTGTCAGACAGGTTCATACATATTTACCCCCCTCTCACTGACAAAAGGGCCCATTATTATACCTGGAGATTGTGAAAACCCAGAAATCACATATACAATGGTTAAACAGCTCTTTCCAAACCTAAAAACACGGTGTCTATGGGATGACATGGTTTCCCTAGCTGTGTCATATGTGAACTCCAAAACAAATAGACCCTGCACCTGAACAGTCTGTTGAGACTCACCCTCTGTACAGGATATGAAACTGTTGAATGGGTTACAGCAACATTTGGCACACTCCACAAGTGTTGGTGCACAACAGACCATGGGAACTATTGTCTTATAAGCCTATTAAACCTGATCTGCAAGGCCATGGAGTCCATCATGATGGAACTCATAAACAGAGCTATTGGGAGCCTACAAACACCCAACCCTACCCATTTTGGTTTGGTCAGGGGCAGATCATGGTTCCCAAACCTGCTAGACTGTTTTCAAGGCAGTCACCCAGGACATACATCAATGAAATGAGCTACACATGTCCCACATAGACATTGAAAATCCCTTTTCCAACATCCCAGACACATGTATCCACAAAAATCAACAACCTGTGCATAAATGTATGTCATCTGATGGATTGCCAACTGGGGCACAGATAGATCCCACAAGGTAAGAATTGTGGTCTCCTGTTCAAGCTGGTAACAACTGCTGTCCCCCATGGATCAGTGCTGGGACCCCTCCTGTCTGGTGTATACTTTTCAGAAATACAGTCAAACACACGAGGGCTATGTTTAGCAAAGTTTGTGGATGACTGCAAAAAAGTTGTCATAATCGATGTTTGGGACAACAGAGACATCCTTAAAAAGGGTCTCAGTCAGACAGATGTGGTGTCAGAATTATGGCCTTGAGCTACAGTCATACAAATACCACATAGGTGCCAACACCCTAAATATGGAGGTGATAATAAGGGATCTATGGACACATGTGGATAGTCATCTATACTTCAAGAAACACATTCACAAAGTGGTTAGAAAATCATGCTATGTGTTCCCACAAACTGCCAAGGTCTTTGCATGTAGGTCAAAGGAGGTTCCCTCTACTCATCAGTCATCAGACCCATCAGAGAGTACCACAACACACTTGCGATGAATCTGACTAGGGACCTTCAGCAGCTGGAAAGAACACTGAAGTACCTCAACAAGAGGATTACTGGCCACAAACAGTTGTCCCATGCAACAAGACTGAATTTAACTCAATCTGTACTCTGTTGCATACTGTTTACTCAGGAGATCTCTGCCCAACAGACAGGTCCATGGCCAATGCAGAACTGATGTACATACAATATCTGAAGTAAACCCAAGCTCACTGTACCACATGCTCTAGGGATATCATCATCACAACATTAAATAGAACATGTTGGAGGGATACATGACTAACTCACAGACTTCCCTTGCTTTGGAACAGGCTCCAACCGACATTAAGCCGAGACCCTCACTGACACTCTTCCAGAGAAGCCTTGATGAGTGTATGTGAAACTGTACTGTCACACCATGGATCACTTCATCAGCTCTACTACACAGAGGCCTAGGGAACTAACTCCATGGGTGGTGATAGCTGCACACTCTGGCCATACTAATATATGCCTTCAGGCAGATAGCCTATTACCTACCTATGTACCTATATATATATATATGTAGGGGGAACACAGTATAATAAGCCAAAGATGGATGGGCAGAGATGTGTGTAAGAGGGTGACCATGACAGGGAGCCATCCAGGACTGTCCCACCCAGCACACATCCCAATGGCATGAAAGACATGAGGTGCACATCTCTCCCACTGTACATAACAGCCACCAGTATCTGTAAGCATTACAGTGTATGTGGTCCATGTGCCTGCTGTACAACATGACTGTACAATGAAGTACACATCTACTATCTGTAGACATGTACCTGGCACAAAGGTTCATAGGTATGTAGTAGACTATCTCCATGAAGGCATATATCAGCCTACGCAAGTTGTGCAGTTTTCATCACACCATAGGTTGTCTCCCAAGGCGTAGTTCTTATAGTTAGTACCCTAAGCCCCTTTCTAGTGGGGCTGCTGATGTGATGCCTGGCATGAATTGTCTGTTTCCCATCCACTCATCAAGGTTCCAATTGAAGAGTGTCAGGAAGGGGTTCTGTCTTATGTACACTGGGACTCTGTTCCATAGTAAGGCAAGTGTCTGGGATGGTACTCTATCCCACTAGCATGTTGTATTCATCGTTGTGATAAGGTTAATATCCCTGGAATATGTAGGGCAACTCAATGTTGTTATATGTAGATGGAGCATGTTCAACAGTTATGTGTTGGACATGGCTCTGTATGTTAGGCAGAGTGTGCCTCTGAGTAGGCGGTACACAATGAAGAACAGGTTTAGTTTTACCAGTTGTGTTGCATAACAAAACTGTTTGAGGCCAGTAATCCTCTTGGTGAGGTACCTATGTGGTCTCTACAGCTGCTGGATATACTAAGTTGAGTACATCCAAAATGGTGCACTGTACTCAATGATGGGTCTGATGACGTAAGAGTAGAGTGCCAACACTACCTCTTTGGATCCTGATGCAAACCCTTTGTTGTTTATGTGGGCCACATAGGATCTCCCAATCACTTTAGCAACATGGTTGTCAAAGGAAAGATGACTATCTACTTGTGTCCCCAGATCCCTTATCACCTTGTCATTTTTAAGGGGGTAACACCTATGTGGTAGTTTGTGGGTATTTTGTTTTCAACAAAGAGGATCGCTATGCATTCCTCCACAGTGAGCTTGAGGCCATGATTCTGACACCACACATCTGTCTCATAGAGTTCCTTCTGGAGAATATGTCTGTCTTCCGGGGAATCTATTATGGCAAACACTTTACAGTTCCCAGCAAACTTAGTCAACCACAACCCTCCTGTGTTGGCATGTACATTTGAGAAGTCTATACCAAACAGGAGGGACCCCAGGACTGAACCCTGGGGGACACCAGTCATTACCGGTGTAGAGTCTGGCATGTAGCCAGCAACTCTTAATGTGTGGGATCTGTGAGCCAGTTTGCAATCCATCTTGTGATGTATGAATTCATGGCCAGGTTGATGAGTTCATCTATGATACCTGACTGGGGAATGGTATCAAAGGCCTTAGCGAGGTATAGGTAGGCTGTGTTGAGCTCATTTCAATCATCTGTAGCTTGGGTAACTGTCAAAGAAATCCTCCCAGTTCAGGAGGCGTGGTCTGCATTTGACGAAGCCAAACTGGGTGTGCTCAACTGTGTGCAGGTTCCCAATCTCTGTATTGTTGACTTCCATTATGATTGGCTCCATTGCCTTGCAGAACACACTTGTCAGGCTCATAGAGCATGAATGCCAAGGGGTTTTTGTGGTCCCACCCCTGTGGAGTGTGAAGAACATTGCTGTGCAACATTCTATGGGTACATATCCTGTAGAGAGCATGTAGAGCGAGGTGTAGGTATCCTTGATGAATATGGATACATCCCCACCCTATGTGCTATGATTCGGGTTCTGATGCTGGATGGTATGGAATGAGTAGTATCCTGGTTGTGCTGGTGTGCTGTCTGGAGCCTTGAACTAGGTTTATGTTACTGCACAGATATAAATATTCTCCATAATGAGAAGTGCCTCGAGTGTGTGCAACTGGAGGCTGAGACTTCTGGCAATGAGTAGCATATAGCTCACTTTGTGGTTATTTGTGTTGGTTACGGGGTTTGGTTTGTCCTGCATGACCGGTGTTCCACACCTGAAGTCAGCGCCTCATTGGTCCCATCTCACCATAAGCTAATTACCCTACATATCCACATTCTGGACCCACACCCCCATTAAGGAAACCATGTTAAAAAATGTCTCTAAAGCCAACTTCATGCTTCTTAAGTCAGAAGTGCTGAACTGCAGGACACCCATGCAGATGGACAATACAGTTACGACTACTGAATCCTTCACAATTGCACTTTATAAGCACTTACATAACTGCGTGCATCGTGCTATCCCAAACAGAACCAAGGTGCTATCCTCCAAGAAAAGGAAGCCAATCTGGTGTTCCCCTGCCATAAACAAACTGCACAACAGAAGGAAGAAACTGTTGCAAAAGAGGGTAAAATCCCATGAGGGGAGGAGCTCCATGGTCGACATCAGTAAGAAGCTGTGATTCCTGATAAAATCCTTCAAAGCTAGTTATGAAAACAAAATTGACACTGATTCTAAAGACAACCACAATGCATTCTATAGCTATGTCAAGAATCTCAGTGGCAACACTCAGATCTGCTCTGAGTTACAGCACAATGGCACTTAATATACAGACCCAACTGATATTGCCAACATCCTGGCAGATAGGATCAGTGCTAACTTTACCCCCCTCTCATCCATGAAAGAGCACATCTCTATAATGGAAGACTGCAAAGTTGCTGTAATCATGGCTGCACAGGTAAAAAACACTCTCCAAAGCCAGGAACACAGCATCCATGGGACCAGATAACATCCCAGGCTGTGTTCTACACAAACTACAGAACGAACAGGCACTACATCTATGTACCATGTTCAGTCATAGCCTCACTTCAGGCTTTGTGCCTGCTGAATGGCGCACAGCGATGGTTATCCCACTACACAAGGGGGGAGCCACCACAGACCTCAGGAACCAGTGCCCCATTAACCAGATGAGCCTGCTCTGCAAGGCCATGGAATGTATCATCATATAACTTATAAAAAAAGACATTGGTAATCTCCAAACTCTGGACCGCAACCATGTTGGGTTTGTAAAAGGCAGATCATGTCTCCTAAACCTGATAGACATCATTGAAGCAGTCACCAGAACTGTAGACAAGGGTAAGGTGGTTCACACAGCCTATGTAGATCTTGTCGCGGTTTTCAACACCATCCCCCACTCTGGAATTATAGATAAACCCACTAAACTAGGTATAAATCGCCATGAACAGCAACATAGGTGGCAGTATACTTAACACTGAAAGTGTGATAAGAGACCTTGGGTCACAGGTGGACAGTGGACACACCTGTGATAATCACATCCCCACAGTAGTCAGGAAATCCTTCTACATGGCACACCTCATCACAAAAGGTGTCTCATGCAGATTAGAAGAGGACATTGTTCCCCTCTACTCATCACTCACTAGATCCATAATAGAGTACAACGCCCCTTTTGCTATGTACCTCACAAGACATCTACAACAACTGGAAAGCCTGCAGAAATACCTCACAAAGAGGATTAGTGGCCTGAAATGCATGCCATACACAGACCGTCTCAAAATGCTCCAGCTGTACTCTCTCGCATATCGCCTACTCAGAGGTGATCTCTGCCTAACATACAAAGTTATGTCAAACACAGAGCTGTTGGACATGCTCCACATAAAACACTCACAATCCTTCTGATCTTCGGCCCCAAAACCCAGAGTGAAATACAAAAGGAAGGGGTATATCCATTTACCTTATAGATACCCACACCTTCAGGTTAGTGGCAGAGCATGAGGCCTTGGAGCCCATGCAAGTACAACTAACATTGGGCAAAGCTGCTTATCAGACTGTAGCCTGCTACAGATCACCTAGCTTGTCTCAGGAACCTCACTCAGTATTCCTGGGAACACTGGAAAATATAAAGGTCCTACCAAACACCATTATATGAGGAGATTACAACTATCCAAACATTGACTGGGAGAATTACTCATGTACAACGTCCTTTGCCCAATGCTTCCTAGAGATTAAAAACTCAAATGCCCTGGAACAGCTGGTCACCACGCCTGCTAGAGGTGAAAACATACTGGACCTGTTCATCACCAACATGGGCTACCAGTGTTCCACACCACAGATAAACCCCTCGCTGGTAATATCAGACCATAAAGTAATCAGACTGGACATCCACATCCACCCCCCCCCCCAGTCAAGGAAACCACTGTGAAGAAATTTTCAAAAGCAAACTGCACACTTCTCAAGACCAAAGTGTAAAGTTCCAAAGCCCCCTTGCTATAGGATAATGCTTTACAATCTGCAGAATCATTTACAAGTGCATTCTATGAGCATCTACAGGGATGCATGGATCGAGACATCCCAAATAAAACCAAGATGCACTCCTCCAAAAAGAAGAAACCAATCTGATGGTCGTTGCCCATAAATAAGCTATACAACAGAAGGAGGAAACTAACACATGATAGAGCAAGCTTCACAAAAGGAAAGGCATCACTGATCCTTATTAGGAAGAAACAATGATCGCTCATAAAATAATCCAAGGCCAGTTTCTAAAGACATATTGCCAAGGAATCTAAGAATAACAACCACAAAGCCTTCATTAGCTATACCAAACATTTAGGTGGCAACTCTCAAATATGCTGTCAGCTGCTGCAAAATGGCAAAAAATACAATGAACCAACTGACATTGCCCACATCCTGGTGGACAAGTTCAGTGCAAACTTCACCCCCCCCTCACCCCCAAAAGGGCCTATGTCCATCCCAGAAGAATGCAGATCCCCAGACTTCATGGACATGCAGGTAAAAACAGCCCTCTCCAAAGCTAAGAACACAGCATCAATGGGATGGGATGGTGTCCCAAGCTGCGTCTTACACAGCCCCAAAAGGAACTACACCCTCACCTACATTCACTGTCCAGACTCAACCTTACCACAGGCTATGTACCCAAAGAATGGCATACAGCAACAGTCATTCAGCTCCACAAAGGTGGTGCCACAACAGAACCTGGAAACTATTGCCCTATAGGCCTACTCAGCCTGGTCTGCAAAGCTATGGAGCAAATTATCATGGAACCCATAAACAAAGACATTGGGAACCTCCAGACACTGGACTCTACCCAATTTGGCTTTGTTAAAGGCAGATCCTGCCTCCTAAACCTAGTTGACTTCTTTGAAACAGTTATCAAGGACATAGATGGAGGTGAAAGTAGTCCACACAGCCCACCTGGACCTCACTAAGGCCTTTGACACTATTCCCCACTCTGGCATCATGGACAAGCTTACCAGCCTGAACATTAACCCCTATGTCACAGGATGGGTGGCCAAATGGATCACAGATCAAACACACATGGTCAGAGTTGCGGGTGCCATGTCTGACTCTAAACCAGTCACAAGTGGCATCCCACAGGTCTTGTTCCTGGGACCCAACCTGTTCAGTAGATACTGCTCAGAGGTACAGGCAAGCATGGGAGGAGTATGGCTGACCAAGTTTGCAGATGACTGCTAACTGTGGTCCATAATCGACTCTACGGCTGACACAGACATCCTCCAGAAGGGTCTTACAGAGACAGATACCTGGTGTCAAAACAATGCCCTCAAGCAGAATGCCAAAAAATGCATAGTCATCCCCTTTGGATAAAACAAAGTGCCCACAAATTACCACATAGGTGGTAATCCAGTATGTATGGAGAATGTAATTATGGACCTGGGGACCCAGGTACATAGTAAACTCTCCTTTGATGATCACATTGCCAAAGTGTTTAGAAATTCCTTCTATGTAGCCCACCTAATGTCACCTAATGTAACCCACTTTGTCAAGTCTGTTAAATAAGAAACAAATAAACTCACTGAAAACAAAAACGGAACACCACTGCAGCCAGAACGATGTAAAAGAAAAGAAACGCAATTTATTTCAAGACCAAAACAGCGTTTTCGCTTCCAGAAAGCCAGAAGCTTCATCAGCAGTTGAAAGGATTAAAACCAAATGCATTTAAAACAAAGTAACTGGAGCTTGTTGACGACATCACCACAAGCGCCACAATGTTGCTTAAAGGGGCAACGATGAAACTTAAAAGGGCAACAATAACAAGGAGAGCGGGTGAAAACAAATACATAGCATGCCCTGTAAAACTTATATAAAAGAATAAAAACATTCTAAATGAAATGTGAAGTTAAAAAGTTGTATATAGTAAATATCAATAAACAAGAGCAACTAAATGTACTACTGCATCGGGTCACCTAACAGGAGCAAGCAATATGAAAAAAGCTACATATCAAAGGAAATCAATATGTTAAAGTTGCTATTACTTTAAACTATAGATGGAATAGAACATTCAATGGGCTTAACCCTAGCAAAGCAATATATGCAACATTATTCACTGTCCTTGGAGTTGACCAATGGGATAGCTTGGTACGCCACTAAGAGTAAAAAAGTATTATCTAAGGTAGCTCTTATATTTAAGAATAGCAGCAATATTACAGTTTTCGTTTAGCCCAGGAAATGAAAAGGTGTCCAGTTGGAGTTGCCATTCGAGCTCACGAGTCTCAACAATGAGAGATTTTGGGCCACCTCTGATATCCATGCTGATATGGTCAATGCCCATAAACAGGAAGCTGTGGCCGCTGTTGTTAAGAATATGTTTTGACAATGCGTTGTCGCTTTTCTTATTGTTGATAGCGTAGATGTGTTGGTATATACGGTCACAGAAGCGTCTATCCGTTTTACCAACATAGAAAGCTGCAGCATTGGCAAAAGCTACGATACTATGGCCTTCGTTTTACAATTAATTTTGTGATTGATGAAATATTTCCTCTCCCCAATGATGAAAGAGTTACCTACTCGCAGGTATCTGCACCATTTGCAACACCCACAAGTAGATGTGCCCTTTATTCTCGCCAAGTGAACACATTTCGTATTTCTCTGTAAAATATCTTTAAGGTTATTACCCCTCCTATACATGAAGATAGGAGATAAACCTAGCCTATCGTGTAGCCCCGAATTCATGATAAAAAACCAGTTCTTCCTCATAATGGAACAAATATGCCTTGAGTTTGTGTTGAAGGCAGTAATAAAACTGGCCGAGAAGTCAGGGTCCTTATTGGTGTCCACAACAATAGTATCCTGCCCACAAGATGGGTCCAAAGGCAATGGATCCAATGTGTCTAATGGTCTTCCACTTGGCAAGGGGGGAGATCTAGAGGAGAGAAGAGGTGTAAGAAAACCCTCCAAGCGTTTAGAGGAGACTTCCACAGCCAAATCAATGACCAAGTCTACCGGGTATCCTCTGTTTAAGAAGAAGTCTTTAAGTAAGGCACATTCTTTTTTGAAGGCTTCATCGGTGCTGCACATACGGGCTGCCCTCACTAGTTGTCCCTTCACGATCGACCTCTTCTGTTTCCAAGGGTGACAACTTGAAAAATGCAAGAAGGAATTGCAGTAGGTGGTTTTCCTAAAAATTTTTCTGGAGCAGGGCCATCGGTGACGGACCCATCTGACTCAGGTAACATTTCTGATAACATAGCAGAGAAGCTGAGATTTCTAGATGGTAAACTACTGAAACTGAAAAAATTGCAATTAGAAGTTGCATATTTTAAACAATGTTTGGCTGAAGCTGTTATTCCTAAAGGATTAAGGAGTTCTTTTTCTCCTACTGGCCTTTTTTCGGATGCTGCTTTTGTTAACGAATTGGAGTCTCTGTTCAATAGACAAGGCACAGAACTCCTAGAATTAATGATTAAAAACTATTCCAAACAAATTACAATTTTATTGGAAGAAACATCCAACTTGGACAACGCGATTAAAGTTGATATTAACTTTGTTAGGTATAAATATGACTATGGCCGTATTTTTACCAGCATTGATGCCCTACTGTCCAAACTTAAAGTTAACAAGGGCAAAAAGTTAACAAGAGACAGGTTGGCTTACCAGACGCACTGTGCATACCCGAATCTGGTAAAAAAGGTTACTAGACAAAATATCTATGCAGAAAGGGATGACCCAGCACATAACAGATGTGATAACGAATTGCTGGAAGAGCCCCTCTGTGATGAGGACATCACAGACACTAATAGTCCGGCTAGTCCTGTGCAAGGGCCTAGAAGAAGTAATAGGCTTAAAAACCAAAATAAAGCACACAACTACAACAATCAACAGAGGCCTTTTTTAGGGAAGAAGGGCAACCGGAACCAGAGGTACAAGAGGTGGAATTAATTGATGAAATTCCACCCCACATAGGCTGCATTTCTGGTGACGACAACCTGCCTCATGTCATTTCTAATCTTAAAGGCGACTTCCACATTTACAATTTCTCTAATACCTTGATTGACCAAGAACTGGTTGAAATTTTGGCTAAAGGGTTAAATTTTGTACCCGACCACCAATTTAAATTAGCTAAAACACTGGTGGATCTTAAATTTTATGTGCGGAAATTAAACTTAAAAGTTTTTTTCAATAGTGAATCTTCTGCACTGGACAACAAATTGAAATTAACTAGTTCATTCAACCCTCCTTTACATCCTGGTCTTCACATCTTTGAAAGCGCCTGTGAACTTGACCTGAGACACTTATTTTTCCACAATCGCAACTCAAGTTCAACAAGGAATATATCCCAGGATCAAGTCGCAAGCTTGAACAATCTCTGCGATAAAACTGTCCGAGTCATTAAACCAGATAAGGGAGGTGGTCTAGTTATCTTCGACAAGGAAGATTACACCAGGAGAATGCTGAGGGTACTCGATTCCCCTGCCTATGCCACTTCATCCTTGAACGAGCTGTCCACTGCATATAAAAGAATTAGAGGGTATTTCAGGGATCTTTTCCTGTAAGGCAGAATTGACATTGATACTTACAATTTTGTTGACATCACCATGCCTAAAGTACCAGTCATGTTTGGGATCCCCAAAATTCACAAGAGCCTTTCAGATCCACCTATGCGGGCACTAGTTGACGGAAGAAGTTCTATCACGCACCCCTGTGCCCGTATCATTGATAACATCATTGGTAGATATTTGAAATCTATCCTGCAGATTTGTAAAGACTCTTGGGCATTCCTCAACTCGATTAATGATGTGCAATTCAACGCTGATCTTAATTTCCTGACTATAGACGTGGTGGATTTGTACACCTCCATCCCTCACGAGAAGCGGTTGAATGGATTGAACTCATGCTACGGAACTTGGGGCTCCCAGTAATGACATTCATATTGTCACTGTCTTGCTTGACATTGTCTTATCCTCTAATTTCTTCATTTTCAACAATCAATACTTCTTGCAAAGAAAGGAATTGCAATGGGTTCCCGTGTGGCAGTTGTGTTATGAATCTATTTGTAGCCTACTGGGAGAAATTTTTCCTATTTAATTCTCCTATTTTTCAGTTGTTCAAAAATCTACACACGATTTTTGGACGACATTTTCATCCTTTTTGAAGGAGGTGAAGAGGAAGCTCTGGAACTCATTTCATATATGAATTCCACAACTGAATTTTTAAGATTCACACACCATTTCTCTTCCTCTGTCATCGACTACTTGGATGTACAACTGGTAAAGGACAATTTCAACAACAATTTTTGTTCTTCCATTTTTAGGAAAACCACCTACTGCACTTCCTTCTTGCATTTTTCAAGTTGTCACCCTTGGAAACAGAAGAGGTCGATCGTGAAGGGACAACTAGTGAGGGCAGCCCATATGTGCAGCACCGATGAAGCCTTCAAAAAAGAATGTGCCTTACTTAAAGACTTCTTCTTAAACAGAGGATACCCGGTAGACTTGGTCATTGATTTGACTGTGGAAGTCTCCTCTAAACGCTTGGAGGGTTTTCTTACACCTCTTCTCTCCTCTAGATCTCCCCCCTCACCAAGTGGAAGACCATTAGACACATTGGATCCATTGCCTTTGGACCCATCTTGTGGGCAGGATACTATTGTTGTGGACACCAATAAGGACCCTGACTTCTCGGCCAGTTTTATTACTGCCTTCAACACAAACTCAAGGCATATTTGTTCCATTATGAGGAAGAACTGTTTTTTTATCATGAATTTGGGGCTACACGATAGGCTAGGTTTATCTCCTATCTTCACGTATAGGAGGGGTAATAACCTTAAAGATATTTTACAGAGAAATACGAAATGTGATCACTTGACGAGAATAAAGGGCACATCTACTTGTGGGTGTTGCAAATGGTGCAGATACCTGCAAGTAGGTAACTCTTTCATCATTGGGGAGAGGAAATATTTCATCAATCACAAAATTAATTGTAAAACGAAGGCCATAGTATACGTAGCTTTTTGCCAATGCTGCAGCTTTCTATGTTGGTAAACGGATAGACGCTTCTGTGACCGTATATACCAACACATCTACGCTATCAACAATAAGAAAAGCGACAACGCATTGTCAAAACATATTCTTAACAACAGCGCCACAGCTTCCTGTTTATGGGCATTGACCATATCAGCATGGATATCAGAGGTGGCCCACAATCTCTCATTGTTGAGACTCGTGAGCTCGAATGGCAACTCCAACTGGACGCCATTTCATTTCCTGGGCTAAACGAAAACTGTAATATTGCTGCTATTCTTAAATATAAGAGCTACCTTAGATAATACTTTTTTACTCTTAGTATGCATCAACCTATCCCATTGGTCAACTCCAAGGACAGTGAATAATGTTGCATATATTGCTTTGCTAGGGTTAAGCCCATTGAATGTTCTATTCCATCTATAGTTTAAAGTAATAGCAACTTTAACATATTAATTTCCTTTGATATGTAGCTTTTTTCATATTGCTTGCTCCTGTTAGGTGACCCGATGCAGTAGTACATTTAGTTGCTCTTGTTTATTGATATTTACTATATACAACTTTTTAACTTCACATTTCATTTAGAATGTTTTTATTCTTTTATATAAGTTTTACAGGGCATACTATGTATTTGTTTTCACCCGCTCTCCTTGTTATTGTTGCCCTTTTAAGTTTCATCATTGCCCCTTTAAGCAACATTGTGGCGCTTGTGGTGATGTCGTCAACAAGCGCCAGTTACTTTGTTTTAAATGCATTTGGTTTTAATCCTTTCAACTGCTGATGAAGCTTCTGGCTTTCTGGAAGCGAAAACGCTGTTTTGGTCTTGAAATAAATTGCGTTTCTTTTCTTTTACATCGTTCTGGCTGCAGTGGTGTTCCGTTTTTGTTTTCACTTTGTCAAGTCTGATGATGTCACCATCCTACAAATATATCTGTGGAAAAGAGACCTTCCAGTAATGTGTCTAGAGTGTCATGTAAATGCGTACTGCTCTAGTATCATAAAGTAATTAGGTAGGGATTTGAATCCTGCACTTGACAACTATATAAGAGTGTGTGTGTGTGTCTCCTTGGAGAGGAGCAATCTTTTTGGAGACTACTAAAACTTCTTAAAAGTGGTATACTCATCTTTGTCAAGTCTGATGATGTCACCATCCTACAAATATACCTGTGGAAAGCAGAACTCCCAGTAATGTGTATAGAACGTCGTGTAAATGCATACTGCTGTAATATCATAAAGTAGTTAGATAGGGGCTTGAATCCTGCACTTGCCAACTGTGTGTGGGTGTCTCCTTGGAGAGGAGCAATCTTTTTGGGGACTACTGAAACACCTTAAAAGTGGTATACTCATCTTTGTCAAGTCTGATGATGTCACCATCCTACAAATATACCTGTGGAAAGGAGAACACATAGTAATGTGTATAGCAAGTCATGTAAATGCATACTGCTGTAGTATCATAAAGTAGTTAGATAGGGGTTTGAATCCTACACTTGGTGACTGTGTGTGTGTGTGACACTGTTGGTCAATGTGTTCTGGGTTTTGTTTTTACTACTATATGACATATCACAATGATAACAGTATGTGCATTACGCATGTCAGGTAGCTGTGTGGCAAATACATATACATACATGTGACCTCAATTATTTCATAGGTGGGAACCCTGCTTTCTCCATGAACACATCTGTTATCTTTGCCAGAGTGTGCTGCTGCTTTCCAGACCTTAGGTCACATCTGTATGCTTGTGACAAGCCTAGCCACTGCAGTGATCCCTGGCCTACGTCATCCATTTCACATACACTAATTACGGTTTCTATTGAGTAGTGTGAGTGAGGGTTTATGCCTGAGGTATATTTGAAACCTGTTCAGAAGCAGCAAAGTCTGTCAAAGATGGCTATTTATTATAGGTGTGCAACAACCTTTGTGGATATGCATGTAGACCCCTTATTGCTCATGTGATCCACAGAGGGATTTCCAAAACCCTTTGGAAATGTGATTATCAAAGGAGAGATGACTTAACACATGGCTCTATGCATACATCGGTACCTGTTCCACATTTTGGGGGCTACTACCTATGTGGTACTCTGGGGATACTATTGTTTTGTAAAAGTGGATGACTATGCTTTATTTGGCTTATAGCTTTACAGCATGGGTTTGACACCAGGTATCTGTCTGTATGATAACCTTTTGGAGGATGTATGTGTCATCTGGAGAATGCATTACAGCCCACAGTATGCATTGCCAAACATGGCCAGATATATCCCTACTGTGTTTGCTTGTACCTAAGAGAGCTATATACTAAACAGGAGTGGTCCCAGGACTGAGTGCAGGTGAATACCATTTGTTACTGGCATAGAATAGTACTTGAAGGCTGCAAATGTTACTGTGTGTCCTACATCTGTGTGTCAGTTGTCAAGCCATCATCTAACAATTGTTTATGGGCAGGCTGTTGAGGTTATGTATACTACCAGAATGCAAACCAATGACAGATAGTAACAACAGTATCACCCACAGCACAGTGTCAAACCATGTCATACACACACGTGTACTCACATTCCAAAATGTGTGTAGTACAATGCATACTGGCCACCAATAGAAACTATGGAGTGTTAACACTGTCTAATACAGGGCATGTCACCCTGCCCATGTGTCCAATATGCACATACATGCAGACAGTGCACCTCAACCATGTTCACAAATGTACACCTGCAAATCTGTGCTGCACACATCCCACACTTACTGTCCACTCTATAACACATGCTGACAAAACTACACACATCAGCCAAGTGGCACATGGGCAGAAATACACAATTGGAATAAACACTGGTGTAAACAATACTACATTGATAATTATAGCTTTAATGCATCATGCCTGCTCAGCTGCACCTTCAAGGATATCATTATACTTTACTGCTGACAACATGCTACACATTAAAACATTGCTATACTGTAATAAAGTCACTCTGTGCATCAGCACCATGTTAGCCTGTTCCTGCATCAATGTTACAGATGACAGGAGGTGGCACAGGTTTCATCATATGCACAGGGTGTGTTGTTGGTTTGCCAGAGGCCTACATTGAGCCATACAATCGACATGTGTGTGTGTGTGAGGGCCAAGAGTACTGTTATGGGCCAATGTGGATGTAATGTGTGCGGGTATGTGTTTGCCCTAGGTGTCTGGTTTATGTGTGTGTGTCTGCATGCACACAGTTCCACCATGTGGCTGCCATATACAGGGATTTGTGGGGCAGCTACAGACTGTACCTGGCAGGCTTTACAGATCACCATCTCTGGCCATGGATACGGGACCTGTGCCTGGCAGGAGTGCTACAGACAGTATCAGGTATTAATCCAGACTGTGTACTATCCTCAGAGGTTGACATATGTCCACTGGATCCAGGTCCCTGCTGGAACTGGCCAGAGCCACTTGCACGTGGTCTTCTAGGACGGTCTATGGATATTCCCCCCAACATTGCTGGGGCTGGTACTGGCACTACAGGAGTGGCTATGACTTGATAGATGTCCACGGTGACTGCCAGCTGATGATGTTGCTGGCATACATCCACGTCGACGTCTCAACCATCCCGCACTGTCCTGACACATGGACATGACATTGTAGATGACATCTAATGTCTCACCCCAACGTCTATCAATGACCTCAGTGTAATTACATATGGCACCTGCTAGGTCACGGATACTGTCATTTACAGAGGTGTTATGAGCCCTCTGTGCCCTTAGTTCCTGTCTGGTGTACCGCTCCATTCGTGCCTGTGCCCCCATGACAGCCTGGAACATGCGTGTGGTTGTAAGAGTTGTGGCACGTCTGCCAGGGGCATGATGACCAGCAGTGCTCTGACCAGAACCCCTGGGCATCTGCCTATGTGGTACCGTTCCAGACATCTGGCTCTGGCTGCTGTGTCCTGATGCATGTGCCATAGATACCACACTGTTCTGGCCAGTGCCGACTGTACACTGTCCCTCTGCTAAGGGCATTGGTGATGATGGATGTACAGGCGGTATGACTGTGTGCATGGATGGGGTGGGGACTTGTTTACTGTCAATTGGTGGCCCAACAACAGACCCTGACAAACCTGCCTGTGCCTCAACACACCTATCCTCATTATCACTATCTGTGTCAATGTCAACAGGTTCCCTATTGCACTGAACCAGCCCCACCTCAGCACCTGTGAGAGGAAAACAGGAAACACACTTTAAGACCTGTACATGATGTCAGACAACATGCACACATGCACACATGCACACACACACACGCACACATGCACACATGCACATGCACATATGCACATGCACATGCACATGCACACACACATGCACACATGCACATGCACATGTACACGTGCACACATGCACATGTGCACACATGCACACACACAAATACACTCCTCACTAAAGCAGACACACACACAGACACACACACACACACACACACACACACACACACACACACACACACACACACACACACACACACACACACACACACACCACCAGCAATCTCAGAACATACTCAATAGCAGTTGATGGTGGGGTACAGTATCACAAGCAAAACAGTCATATCACACATGTCAGCATGCAGGACATGTGTTGCTCAACAGCATGCAGTGCAGGTGTAGACAATCCTTGTTACTAACAGTATACATGGCTTTGATGCATGTGTTTTGTTGTTCGGTGATTGGCATCCCCCTGGAACGCAATGCATACATGGAAACAACATTGCTGTGCAAGTATTCAAAACTCTGTAATGTACTGTGCACCATCACTCACAGGTCTATAAATCATGGCTGGATGTGTATCTGTGTGTCACATAGATATCCAATTCTGATTAGAGCCTCTGTGTCTTTAGCAAATAATTGTGTACACAGTTTTAGCTCATGCATGATGTGTATACACACAAGATCAGTGGTGCATGTATAACTGATGGAATACCACTGGTCCACATACCCAATGTACAGTAGTTATGGTGAATGTAGGTCATATTGTGGACATGCCAGTGTCATCCATGACATGGCATGCTAAAACACAACTGCAAATTTAAACATCACACATACCCAATGTGTGTCATATGACCTAGCCACTCAATAGCATCACAAGACATATATGTGTCAGTTGTGCAAATGGTGATTGGTATGCATATTGTTTACAAATGTATATGTTTGCACACACACAACATTGATGTGTATAGCAATGAAAGCTATGTGTAGTACTGTGGTTACAATAACTGGTCGGGGTGTAGTACCATAAGCCATCATCTTGAAGCATCATGTGGTCACTCAAGGCTACAAATGTGTCCCAAACCAGCACCTATTATGGTGTACCAGAACTGCATAACAATGGCTACATTCACCATTTCACAACCAGTTGTTACATGGGTTTGTAAGGAGGTCAATAAGGAGCATTCCCTAACATGAATGTGTTGTGTGTTGCAGAGTGTTTCACTGCCCCATGATAGGCCTCTACCCCTCAGGTATATTATGTGTGCTGTGTGGATGGCATTTGGGATACTGGAGTGTGACTTTACAGAGGGTTTGTGAATCCTTCGTGTCTAGCATGTTAACATGTTCTGTATATGACATAGTTGTGTATGTTATGTGCATGTTGTGTATTGACTCTGCCTATCCAATGGTCACTATAGTGTAGCCACATTTGTTTGAGATGGTCTGTGTATTGCATGTGCTTGAGGCAGCTAATCACATTAGTGAGATGTCCGTGGTCTCACAGCAAACATGCACAGCATGCATTATGGGTAGGTGTGTTACATGTGTACATGGCCTACACCTTAACTATGACATGCACTTTTTATTTGTAATAATAAATGTAGAACACACTCCCCAGCATCTGTCCACTGCCTTGCTGTCACACCAGAGGGACCTACATAGATATGAGACAGTTTGTCAGTAGCGACAACTGTGGCATTGCTACTGTGGGTTTGCAATCTTACAGTAGAACAGTTTACATTCACAGGCCTACAGATTATGTTCCAAATGATCAGTATTGCACAACAACAGGCTCCACATCTTCTAACTACACAGTACACATCTCACATATGCATGATCTACCAATAGAGGTAACAGTAGTCTACAGATATGCCATGTAACCTGCATGTTCCATGTGTTCTTGCTGCGTGGCTCCAACCTCAATCATGGTAAATGTCTGCTGCTGTTTTTGTTGAGCAGGTGCCACCAGGCTCAGGAGCAGCTCCTCCACTCTGGTGAGGGGGGATGGATGTTAACCCCACCACCTGTTGCAAGCTGTTGTCTCCATACATCAGAAGCATGCTGATGGACATGTCTAAGTAGATCACTGCAGTGGTGGCGCACCTGCTCATATGTCTGGTTATGCAGGCCTACTTCATTAAGCCTCCGGACAACATCTTGCCACATTGCAGTATGCTCCTGCTGGTCTTGGCTGGTTCTGGAGAATAGTAGGCTATAGTGCTGAATCATACAGCTGGTAAGAATCTCATCTTCAGCACTACTGTAGCTAGGATTTCTACGGTGTGCCATGATCCCTGGAAGACATAAAGAAAAGATATGTATGAGCAAGTCATATGGCACATTTAACATTATACAGTACAGATATCACTGAACTGCCATATATAGCAACCTATTAGCTGACTGAGATTAGACACTTTCACTACCACTTATCAGTGCTCTCCCCACAACTGCTTGAAAGTGCCTGGCATGCTCTGTATAATAAACCATGTTCTGCACAGCAACAAAATAAAATCACTATATAAGACTATACAAGAGTACCTGGCACACTGTATGCAACACAATGTATCACCTAGCCACAGCAGATATAGATCAAGTCAATGCATAAAGAAATATGTCATCCATCACAATGTTTGTAAGGTCCAGTTACAGTATTACCATTATACCACACAACTTGTTGATGGCAAACCCGTGGCCAAAATATGTTCACAATTGTGAATATAGGTGCCATACTGCTGCAGTAAACTATAAATGTTGCTAGATACGCAATTATATGTTGTAACACACATATGACAGAGGACATGTTACAGGCATAGACACACACACATCAGACATAATTACAAGACACAAAGGTATGGCAACCCAGATAAGCTTTACGTGTGTACCATACAGTACTGTGTGTCAGTACTTACAAAACCTTAAGCTTGAGGAATGCAATCTGTGATGGCTACAGTGACCACACAAAACAGTGGTTCCAAGCAATGTGGACATATACCATACTTTGCTGTTTAGGCCCAGAGCTTCAAGTAGTACTACGGTACATACAGGATTTGGATTCAACATCAGTACCAATCAGTAAGCATACATGTAGTACTTTAGCCTCCAATGACACACCCCAGTTAACACCAAGGGACTACATCAGACTGTATGCCATAGTGCTTTATCTGCCTAGCAACAGCATACACAACTTTTGCTGGGATCAAAGCAAGGACCCATAATACCGTGACAGAAACAGTTTCCCACTAAGCTATCCCACAAATACACATCTTTGACATATTCACCAACACATTGACCATCACACTCAGTCAACTTTACATAGAATCTATTGCAACAAGTAGATGTGGGTGTGTATGAGTATATATGACTCTCTCTCTCTCCGTATACACATATATATATATATATATATATATATATATATATATATATATATATATATACACATATACACATCCATTGGTGTACACATACATATACATATAGGCACATATACAGTCCACCTTTCATGGTGGGAATATCAATTATACAAAGAATGTGAGGTATACAGTAATGTAATAATATCGCACAGTCTTGTGAGAAATGCATTGAAAGTGTTCACAACCCAGATAGCTTTAGCAGGCCTCACTGGCTGCAACATTGCAAAGTGAACAAAACACCCACAGTGTTTAACCACCACATGTCATATACCAGCACTGTATGCTGTCTTGTTTGTCACACACTAAAACCTACATACAAATATGCACATAACAACCTTCACCAACGTATATATGTTCACCCTGCACAAACAGTTGCAACATGTCCCTTGCTCTATGCACATATACAGATGTTAATATATATGACACATATATATCTCTCCGTATGTGTGTGCCATACACACAGACGGTCCACACTGTTGTAAGTCCCTGGACCTCACAGCTGAACTGTTGGGCCTTGCTGCAACATGAACAGGTGTCACATGTGAACACACAGTAACCTTAGACAAGGTATATATAGCTCCAAATGCTAGATTAGCATACTAGCCTGGTACAGCAGTTGCCAATGCTAAGCTACACTTGAAAATGACTATCATGTATGTGTTACTCTGTCACACCCATGTTTATATAAATGTTTGGGCTAATCCCCCAAACAGCCATTGGCCACACTACTGTATAGAACACAGATAACATGGATCAGATGTTTGACATTTAATGCTGAGCTACACATTTCATAGTTATGTCCCACTGCCCACAGGTACACACTGAATTGTCCATGACAGTAGTTAAGCAGGATATCTGTGCATAGATATGTACTGCTGCCACATATGAATGGTTCACATTATGTAGAGTACTCTTCAAAAACATCTACTGCATGCCAGTTAATACATATCTGTTACATACCTTTCCTTTGTATGAGTTGGTATTATTTCTTTTTCTTTTTCCTTTTGCTTTTCACTGTCTCTCTCTCTCTTTCTGTCTCTCTCTGTCAGTCTCTGCAATAGAGTGATTGAGTTTGTTGGCAGCAATTACAGCCTGCTTTTATAGGTATTTGCACATGTGCATGTGATGGCCTCTGCACCAATTGGTGGCCACCATTTGCTAATTGCATGCAGCCTGCTGTGTGGTAATTGCAGTAATCACTGTTATAGGAACCCAATGCTATAAATTGCTAACTCAGGTAGGCATGGCCCTTTCAGCTTTCCAAGATGGGGATCATGCTTGCTTGCTGTGGACATTGTTGTTTAAGGCAGAAGGTTGGTATAGTTCTTATATCTGAAGCCATGGGTGTAGCCAGTGATTTAAATGTTGTACTCAGACCTGAATGTTGCTTCTTCTAGTACACACTTGTCAGTGTAGAATTGTACTCACCCCTCAAAATGCTAACCCAAAATACATGGGAGTATGTACTTTATTTTCTAATTGTACAATTAATTGCCATACAAAACTAGTTATTGAGATGTATTCCTTTGGCACATGAATTGTTTGTGAACTGCTATACTGTGAATATTAATTTACTCACTTCTGAACAGTTTGTGCTTTTTTCGTGTTGACATTAGCACAGGCTGCTCAAGAAAACTGGACAAATTTCAGTACTGAGTATGCCTACCTACATCCTTGGTAGACCCTGAACACACAGGTATATTCTACATTTGGGTACGGGTGCAGAAGTACAGAGAGCATTATGTATTACTGTGTGAATTTTATCTTGCTGGACTTAAAGGGTTGATGTGTACCTGTTAGTTTATCAAGGCAAGTGGTCTGTTTGCGTAGCTCCCAACTGTGGATCTATTCACATGGTAGCCAGATGTTAGCCTGTTATTCTTTGTCTGTGCACCACACTGGTCTTTTCAGCACTGGAACAATGGCATTGTTACAGTTGGTTGCTACCAGTACATGGCTACATCCTTTGGTATTTCAGTGTTGTACTCCTACATAAGTGTATGCTTCTGGAACTCCTTCCAAAGCTATTTGCACAGTGTGTAACAGCAGAAAAGCTGATATGCCTGTCTGTTTCTGCCTCTGCCAGGCCTCTGAAACATTCAGGTACATATTTGAACAGACTCAGGGAAAAGTAGGTAAAAGTGAGGTACACCTTTAAGATATTAGTGCCATTAAGTTGAGACTTTGAGAGAATCAGAGCATATGGATTAATACACATTTTCTGAAGTACAAGCAGTGTCTAACTCGTACTTATTGTCATTATTCATTAAGTGTTATTCACCACCTTTCTGGCCAACGTCAATACTTTTCAAAGGGATTCAGAGGGACACACTAAAATTTGTTTCAAAATCAGGAACATCCCTAAAAATTAGGCACAGTTGGGAGGTATGGCCTCTGCCCTAATCAGATATGCCAGTGTTTGTCCTGTTATGATACTGTGTAGGGGTTGTAAAGTGCTGCTGTAACATTATTTCCTGCTAGAATGGCTGTTTCTCTTATCACAGTCATGTAATGCAATTCCACAACAACTGCTGGTAAAGATCCACAGAACAAGTTGTGTGTTATGGCATTTCTATTTTTCCTTTACATTCAGTCACTCTGATGCATAATATATTTATTTCAGCACCAACTTGGATATCTACTGTGGCTTAGTGGTACTTCCTGCAATGTAGTGTGTACAAGGTCCCGGGTTCGAGACTGACAGAGGTGTTTTATTTTGCTGCTGAGCAGAACAAGGGCCCTCACATACAGAGTGACTAAGGCACTTTTAAGCAGTTGTAAGCGGGTTTGCGCAGGTTTGCACAATGCTTAGCAATGCTTAGCTAAGCGCACAGAAGCACACACTCGCACAAACCTGCTAACTACTGCTTAAAAGTGCTTACTCCCGCTAACCCCCACGCTCATTTCTTTGAAAGAAAAGAAAATGGGGAGATAGGAAAGTGGTGAAAAAGGGGCACAAAGAGGGAAAGACAGTAGGGAAAACAGCTCGGGATGTGCAGGATGGGTGTAGGGAAGGTCCATAGCTGCTCATTTCTTTAACAGCAACAGCTGTACATACGCAATAAATTTGGAGGAAATATGAAACCTTCCACCCCTGAGAGAGGGGTGAGGACAACAAAGTATGTTGTACTGCCAATTAAATTACATTTTATGTGTCCAGCGGACATGTGTGCAAAATAGGCAGCTATGTATGGGGCATTTTTTTTTTTGGGAGCAGATTGCCCTTTTTTTTTAGGTGAGAGTAGAATGTGGGGTAGGGGAAGTAGGTATAGTTGGGGAGGTAGGTTGGGGAGGTAAACAGACAAGACAAACAAGATGCATACAGGGGTGGAATATCACACATGTGGTGGGTGAACACCATTGACAGGGAAGGATGTTTGGAAATCGCAAACCCATGAGCCCACAGATGGCAACAGTGGAACTGAGATCCCCACCCATGGGCAGTCACCACTGCACCTTCACAGCCCAGAGGGTGGCTGTGCTGGGGGCTGTGTAGGAGGGGCAGGCTCACCCGTGAGTAGTGCCACTCGTACCTCAAGCTGGTGTAGAGGATCAGCGACAGAATGCTCGATCTCTCTATGCACCACAGCCCGGACTGTTCGGAGGGTGATAGGTGGCCCTCTTCTGGCCATGCTTGCATGGGGAAGATGAGCCCCATCCCCTCCAGTGCTTCCACCTGAAGGTGGCACAGGGACAATGAAGGAGGAGGTCCCAGGCTGGGCACCAGACCTGCTGGTGCCAGGTGCCATCGCCAGCTGAGGTGGGACGGGTGGGTCCGCTGGGACCGGCCTTCCCATACGCTCTATGTTTTGGAGGATTTAATGAAAATATGGGTTAGTAACAGTCAACAGCATTCCCAATTAGTTATAACAGCATGCAGACATATTCCCATTAACCCAACACACCAGAGTTCCAACAGTTGAACAGCAAGCATACATAACACATGCATATATAGAACAACAGTGGACATTACAACAGCATGCAGGTTTAATTGATAGCAACAGGCCACCAATTTTGTGGTATTTGAACAGGGCACATGCATCGAAATAAATGCAGATATTTATAAACCAATAGGACATATGTCCCAAGAAATGTTTTGAGATTAGACATACCCATTGAGGTGTGGAATTGCATTTTTTATGCACATACAGTAGGGTGGAAAAAGATAGCTCCATTAACAACTTATATATCCTTCTAGTTTACATTACATTTCTATTAACTGCAGTTATACGTCACCTACATGTATTATTACACTACCCAATTGTTCTTAAATTGTGAAATGGGTTTTGCTAGATCTTTATATACATGAGCTGTATCTGACATACAAACTGTCCAGGATGCAAATGTTACTGCTACATATTTTGTGAGTTGCTCAGCCACACTTCTGCTGAGATGGTACACTGACAGCTCTACTTTCCTATAATTATCTAGATATGTTCCGGTGAAATTATCAGTTATATGTTAACAGCTCCCTACATTTCTGGCAGCACACTGACATTTCTGGGAAACACAATACCAAGCTACTCATTTTCCAGATTAACGTGTACATGCTGGGCATGAACCAACAGTTGAGGACTGTAAATATGCTTAAAAGCTACTGGCACTCCTTCATCCACTTTATATGGGCCTACCCAAGTGTGGGTTAACAGCTTAATACAACAGTACTATTTCTATAATGCAAGAGTACAACAACATATCAAAGAAAATGACACAGACACACTCCAGGAATTATACCTTTATTAAAGACTTAAAACACTTTTCTAGAGGCTCTCTCATTTATTTTATATAACAGTACATGCAGAATAATTACTAACCTGCCTGGTGGCGCAGCCTTAGCAGCCTATCTGCATAGGCTTGCTGGTTTGCAGCGCGGACACCTGCAGCTGTGAAGTAAATGAAGTGATATTGAGACATACCTATCCATAGTATAGACTAGAATAGCAATTCTTACATACTTAATTCCATGGCTACTTACTCAGTAGTGGGGCATTTTCCATCCAACAGGCCTCCTGGATCCACTGGTCCAGTTGATCCTCCTGGCGTCTCTTCAGGTCTGCGTGGTGGTGCCTGACCTACTCACCAGTCCGAGGGATGCCTGTGGCACTGGTGAGTTCATGAGCTAGAAGGTTCCAGGCTTCCACTTTGTATTGGGTGCCCTGGTACTGGCCCCGCAGGAGTCTATCCTCATGATTATGGACAAGGAGCCAAACCATTACTTTTGACTCCTCAATGCCCCAATGTTGCGCTCGAAATTGAGAGCCCTCTCCAGCACCGGCCATGCTGCCTGCAGATTTGAGCTACAACCAGTTATGGCAAGTATTCCTGCCTATGGAGCTTAAATATGCCTCATTTCCCACACTTATTTGTGATTGGCCAGTTTTGAAAAAACTCAGCTGAAGGCACACCTGCTTAGCAATGGGTAAACTTCTATTGATATGTATGTGTGTGTTGAAAGTGCATGGTTGTGAAATGCTGTCATGGCTTAATGGTTCAGTACTGTGATTATGGTGCACAGTATCCCGGGTTCGAGCCCTGTCATTGCTTATTATTTTACTACTGGCCAAACTGGCTAGGAGGTGTGGCCGTGTTTAGCCAACTTTGCTCAGCTTTGCCCGACGTTGCTCTACGTTGCTCAGTGTTGTTCTACGGTGCTCTACGTTGCTCGACGTTGTCCGACTTTGCACTGGTTAGCGTGGTGCGCAGCTACGCACAAACATGTTCTGTTTGCGCTAGTTTGCGCAATGCGCAGCACCAAGCAAAGCTATTGTGCTAGTTAATGCAGTGCTCAACTATGAGCAATTACATTTAAATATGCTTAATACTGGTAAACTTTGCTTAGCAGTGCTTCACATTGCTTAAGATACGTTACTCATGCATCCATCAGTATGCATAACCATTTCACCTTTATATATATATATATATATATATATATATATATATATATATATATATATAGAATTCATTCGCCATTTCAATGCTTTTTACAAAACTTAAATAGTAAATGTCAGGAATTATTTTTATATACAGATTTCCAACAGAAAATAGAGGGGGGGGAATGGTGGGACTCGAACCGGGAATGCCTCCTCTTTGCACTAAGGCTCTACCACTACGCTATCGTTATTTTGCTTAATTTGCATATAAGTTTCTTATTATCCTCTTCGGTGTCTAAACTGCTAACTGTAGCTAAGCAATGGGCAAACCTGCGCAAACACGCACAAACACGCGCAAATACGGGCAGCTATATCGGAAATAATAATAACAAAATAATGTTTACATTTTTAATTGTACAGGGGTTTAGAATGTAAGGGAGTGTAGTGTTGGGTATGTACAAATTTGAGCGGACTCGCTCATGTAAGTAGACATTTCCCAAGTGTCAGACTTGCAGGGGCGTGGATTTTTGGACTGCTTGGCAGTCCGACACGCCCCTGTATGCAACACAATGTATCACCTAGCCACAGCAGACATAGATCAAGTCAATGCATAAAGAAATATGTCATCCATCACAATGTTTGTAAGGTCCAGTTACAGTATTACCATTATACCACACAACATGTTGATGGCAAACCCGTGGCCAAAATACGTTCACAATTGTGAATATAGGTGCCATACTGCAGCAGTAAACTATAAATGTTGCTAGATACGCAGTTATATGTTGTAACACACATATGACAGAGGACATGTTACAGGCATAGACACACACACATCAGACATAATTACAAGACACAAAGGTATTGCAACCCAGATAAGCTTTACATGTGTACCGTGTGTCAGTACTTACAAAACCTTAAGCTTGAGGAATGCAATCTGTGTTGGCTACAGGGACCACACAAAACAGTGGTTCCAAGCAATGTGGACATATACTATACTTTGCTGTTTAGGCCCAGAGCTTCAAGTAGTACTACAGTACATACAGGATTTGGATTCAACATCAGTACCAATCAGTAAGCATACATGTAGTACTTTAGCCTCCAATGACACACCCCAGTTAACACCAAGGGACTACATCAGACTGTATGCCATAGTGCTTTATCTGCCTAGCAACAGCATACACAACTTTTGCTGGGATCAAAGCAAGGACCCATAATACCATGACAGAAACAGTTTCCCACTAAGCTATCCCACAAATACGCATCTTTGACGTATTCACCAACACATTGAACATCACACTCAGTCAACTTTACATGGAATCTTTTGCAACAAGTAGATGTGGATGTGTATGAGTATATATGACTCTCTCTCTGTATACATATATATATATATATATATATATATATATATATATATATATATATATATACATATATATATATATATATATATATATATATATATATATATATATATATACATATACACATCCATTGGTGTACATATACATATACATATAGGCACATATACAGTCCACCTTTCATGGTGGGAATATCAATTATACAAAGAATGTGAGGTATACAGTAATGTAATAATATCGCACAGTCTTGTGAGAAATGCATTGAAAGTGTTCACAGCCCAGGTAGCTTTAGCAGGCCTCACTGGCTGCAACATTGCAAAGTGAACAAAACACCCACAGTGTTTAACCACCACATGTCATATACCAGCACTGTATGCTGTCTTGTTTGTCACACACTAAAACCTACATACAAATATGCACATAACAACCTTCACCAACATATATATGTTCACCCTGCACAAACAGTTGCAATATTTCCCTTGCTCTATGCACATATACAGATGTTAATATATATGACACATATATATCTCTCCATATGTGTGTGCCATACACACAGACAGTCCACACTGTTGTAAGTCCCTGGACCTCACAGCTGAACTGTTGGGCCTTGCTGCAACATGAACAGGTGTCACATGTGAACACACAATAACCTTAGACAGGGTATATATAGCTCCAAATGCTAGATTAGCATACTAGCCTGGTACAGCAGTTGCCAATGCTAAGCTACACTTGAATATGACTATCATGTATGTGTTACTCTATCACACCCATGTTTATATAAATGTTTGGGCTAATCCCCGAAACAGCCATTGGCCACACTACTGTATAGAACACAGATAACATGGATCAGATGTTTGACATTTAATGCTGAGCTACACATTTCATAGTTATGTCCCACTGCCCACAGGTACACACTGAATTGTCCATGGCAGTAGTTAAGCAGGACATCTGTGCCTAGATACGTACTGCTGCTACATATGAATGGTTCACATTATGTAGAGTACTCTTCAAAAACATCTACTACATGCCAGTTAATACATATCTGTTACATACCTTTCCTTTGTATGAGTTGGTATTATTTCATTTTCTTTTTCCTTTTGCTTTTCACTGTCTCTCTCTCTCTGTCTCTCTCTCTCTGTCAGTCTCTGCAATAGAGTGATTGAGTTTGTTGGCAGCAATTACAGCCTGCTTTTATAGGTATTTGCACATGTGCATGTGATGGGCTCTGCACCAATTGGTGGCCACCATTTGCTAATTGCATGCAGCCTGCTGTGTGGTAATTGCAGTAATCACTGTCATAGCAACCCAATGCTATAAATTGCTAACTCAGGTAGGCGTGACCCTTTCAGCTTTCCAAGATGGGGATCATGCTTGTTTGCTGTGGACATTGTTGTTTAAGGCAGAAGGTTGGTATAGTTCTTATATCTGAAGCCACGGCTGTAGCCAGTGATTTAAATGTTGTACTCAGACCTGAATGTTGCTGCGTCTAGTACACACTTGTCAGTGTAGAATTGTACTCACCCCTCAAAATGCTAACCCAAAATACATGGGAGTATGTACTTTCTTTTCTAATTGTACAATTAATTGCCATACAAAACTAGTTATTGAGATGTATTCCTTTGGCACATGAATTGTTTGTGAACTGCTACACTGTGAATATTAATTTACTCACTTCTGAACAGTTTGTGCTTTTTTCGTGTTGACATTAGCACAGGCTGCTCAAGAAAACTGGACAAATTTCAGTACTGAGTATGCCTACCTACATCCTTGGTAGAACCTGAACACACAGGTGTATTCTACATTTGGGTAGGGGTGAAGAAGTACAGAGAGAATTATGTATTACTGTGTGAATTTTATCTTGCTGGACTTAAAGGGTTGATGTGTACCTGTTAGTTTATCAAGGCAAGTGGTCTGTCTACGTAGCTCACAACTGTGGATCTGTCCACATGGTAGCCAGAGGTTAGCCTGTTATTCTTTGTCTGTGCACCACACTGGTCTTTTCAGCACTGGAACAATGGCATTGTTACAGTTGGTTGCTACCAGTACATGGCTACATCCTTTGGTATTTCAGTGTTGTACTCCTACATAAGTGTATGCTTCTGGAACTCCTTCCAACGCTATTTGCACAGTGTGTAACAGCAGAAAAGCTGATATGCCTGTCTGTTTCTGCCTCTGCCAGGCCTCTCAAACATTCAGGTACATATTTGAACAGACTCAGGGAAAAGTAGGTAAAAGTGAGGTACACCTTTAAGATACTAGTGCCATTAATTTGAGACTTTGAGAGAATCAGAGCATATGGATTAATACACATTTTCTGAAGTACAAGCAGTGTCTAACTCGTACTTATTGTCATTATTCATTAAGTGTAATTCACCACCTTTCTGGCCAACATCAATACTTTTCAAAGGGATTCAGAGGGACACACTAAAATTTGTTTCAAAATCAGGAACATCCCTAAAAATTAGGCACAGTTGGGAGGTATGGCCTCTGCCCTAATCAGATATGCCAGTGTTTGTCCTGCTATGATACTGTGTGGGGGTTGTAAAGTGCTGCTGTAACATTATTTCCTGCTAGAATGGCTGTTTCTCTTATCACAGTCATGTAATGCAATTCCACAACAACTGCTGGTAAAGATCCACAGAACAAGTTGTGTGTTATGGCATTTCTATTTTTCCTTTACATTCAGTCACTCTGATGCATAATATATTTATTTCAGCACCAACTTGGATATCTACTGTGGCTTAGGGGTACTTCTTGCAGTGTAGTGTGTACAAGTTCTCGGGTTCGAGACTGACAGAGGTGTTTTATTTTGCTGCTGAGCAGAACAAGGGCCCTCACATACAGAGTGACTAAGGCACTTTTAAGCAGTTGTAAGCGGGTTTGCGCAGGTTTGCACAATGCTTAGCAATGCTTAGCTAAGCGCACAGAAGCGCACACTCGCACAAACCCGCTAACTACTGCTTAAAAGTGCTTACTCCCGCTAACCCCCACGCTCATTTCTTTGAAAGAAAAGAAAATGGGGAGATAGGAAAGTGGTGAAAAAGGGGCAGAAAGAGGGAAAGACAGTAGGGAAAACAGCTCGGGATGTGCAGGATGGGTGTAGGGAAGGTCCATAGCTGCTCATTTCTTTAACAGCAACAGCTGTGCATATGCAATAAATTTGGAGGAAATATGAAACCTTCCACCCCCTGAGAGAGGGGTGAGGACAACAAAGTATGTTGTACTGCCAATTAAATTACATTTTATGTGTCCAGCGGACATGTGTGCAAAATAGGCAGCTATGTATGGGGCGTTTTTTTTTTTTTTTTTGGGAGCAGATTGCCCTTTTTTTTAGGTGAGAGTAGAATGTGGGGTAGGGGAAGTAGGTATAGTTGGGGAGGTAGGTTGGGGAGGTAAACAGACAAGACAAACAAGATGCATACAGGGGAGGAATATGACACATGTGGTGGGTGAACACCATTGACAGGGAAGGATGTTTGGAAATCGCAAACCCATGAGCCCACAGATGGCAACAGTGGAACTGAGATCCCCACCCATGGGCAGTCACCACTGCACCTTCACAGCCCAGAGGGTGGCTGTGCTGGGGGCTGTGTAGGAGGGGCAGGCTCACCCGTGAGTCGTGCCACTCATGCCTCAAGCTGGCGTAGAGGATCAGCGACAGAATGCTCGATCTCTCTATGCACCACAGCCCGGACCGTTCGGAGGGTGATAGGTGGCCCTCTTCTGGCCATGCTTGCATGGGGGAGATGAGCCCCATCCCCTGCAGTGCTTCCACCTGAAGGTGGCACAGGGCCAATGGAGGAGGAGGTCCCAGGCTGGGCACCAGACCTGCTGGTGCCAGGTGCCATCGCCAGCTGAGGTGGGACGGGTGGGTCTGCTGGGACCGACCTTCCCATACGTTCTATGTTTTGGAGGATTTAATGAAAATATGGGTTAGTAACAGTCAACAGCATTCCCAATTAGTTATAACAGCATGCAGACATATTCCCATTAACCCAACACACCAGAGTTCCAACAGTTGAACAGCAAGCATACATAACACATGCATATATAGAACAACAGTGGACATTACAACAGCATGCAGGTTTAATTGATAGCAACAGGCCACCAATTTTGTGGTATTTGAACAGGGCACATGCATCGAAATAAATGCAGATATTTATAAACCAATAGGACATATGTCCCAAGAAATGTTTTGAGATTAGACATACCCATTGAGGTGTGGAATTGCATTTTTTATGCACATACAGTAGGGTGGAAAAAGATAGCTCCATTAACAACTTATATATCCTTCTAGTTTACATTACATTTCTATTAACTGCAGTTATACGTCACCTACATGTATTATTACACTACCCAATTGTTCTTAAATTGTGAAATGGGTTTTGCTAGATCTTTATATACATGAGCTGTATCTGACATACAAACTGTCCAGGATGCAAATGTTACTGCTACATATTTTGTGAGTTGCTCAGCCACACTTCTGCTGAGATGGTACACTGACAGCTCTACTTTCCTATAATTATCTAGATATGTTCCGGTGAAATTATCAGTTATATGTTAACAGCTCCCTACATTTCTGGCAGCACACTGACATTTCTGGGAAACACAATACCAAGCTACTCATTTTCCAGATTAACGTGTACATGCTGGGCATGAACCAACAGTTGAGGACTGTAAATATGCTTAAAAGCTACTGGCACTCCCTTCATCCACTTTATATGGGCCTACCCAAGTGTGGGTTAACAGCGCTTAATACAACAGTACTATTTCTATAATGCAAGAGTACAACAACATATCAAAGAAAATGACACAGACACACTCCAGGAATTATACCTTTATTAAAGACTTAAAACACTTTTCTAGAGGCTCTCTCATTTATTTTATATAACAGTACATGCAGAATAATTACTAACCTGCCTGGTGGCGCAGCCTTAGCAGCCTATCTGCATAGGCTTGCTGGTTCGCAGCGCGGACACCTGCAGCTGTGAAGTAAATGAAGTGATATTGAGACATACCTATCCATAGTATAGACTAGAATAGCAATTCTTACATACTTAATTCCATGGCTACTTACTCAGTAGTGGGGCATTTTCCATCCAACGGGCCTCCTGGATCCACTGGTCCAGTTGATCCTCCTGGCGTCTCTTCAGGTCTGCGTGGTGGTGCCTGACCTGCTCACCAGTCCGAGGGATGCCTGTGGCACTGGTGAGTTCATGAGCTAGAAGGTTCCAGGCTTCCACTTTGTATTGGGTGCCCTGGTACTGGCCCCGCAGGAGTCTATCCTCATGATTATGGACAAGGAGCCAAACCATTACTTTTGACTCCTCAATGCCCCAATGTTGCGCTCAAAATTGAGAGCCCTCTCCAGCACCGGCCATGCTGCCTGCAGATTTGAGCTACAACCAGTTATGGCAAGTATTCCTGCCTATGGAGCTTAAATATGCCTCATTTCCCACACTTATTTGTGATTGGCCAGTTTTGAAAAAACTCAGCTGAAGGCACACCTGCTTAGCAATGGGTAAACTTCTATTGATATGTATGTGTGTGTTGAAAGTGCATGGTTGTGAAATGCTGTCATGGCTTAATGGTTCAGTACTGTGATTATGGTGCACAGTATCCCGGGTTCGAGCCCTGTCATTGCTTATTATTTTACTACTGGCCAAACTGGCTAGGAGGTGTGGCCGTGTTTAGCCAACTTTGCTCAGCTTTGCCCGACGTTGCTCACGCTGCTCAGTGTTGTTACGGTGCTCTCGTTGCTCGGCGTTGTCCGACTTTGCACTGGTTAGCGTGGTGCGCAGCTACACAAACATGTTCTGTTTGCTAGTTTGCGCAATGCGCAGCACCAAGCAAAGCTATTGTGCTAGTTAATGCAGTGCTCAACTATGAGCAATTACATTTAAATATGCTTAATACTGGTAAACTTTGCTTAGCAGTGCTTCACATTGCTTAAGATACGTTACTCATGCATCCATCAGTATGCATAACCATTTCACCTTTATATATATATATATATATATATATATATATATATATATATATAATTCATTCGCCATTTCAATGCTTTTTACAAAACTTAAATAGTAAATGTCAGGAATTATTTTTATATACAGATTTCCAACAGAAAATAGAGGGGGGGGAGTGGTGGGACTCGAACCGGGAATGCCTCCTCTTTGCACTAAGGCTCTACCACTACGCTATCGTTATTTTGCTTAATTTGCATATAAGTTTCTTATTATCCTCTTCGGTGTCTAAACTGCTAACTGTAGCTAAGCAATGGGCAAACCTGCGCAAACACGCACAAACACGCGCAAATACGGGCAGCTATATCGGAAATAATAATAACAAAATAATGTTTACATTTTTAATTGTACAGGGGTTTAGAATGTAAGGGAGTGTAGTGTTGGGTATGTACAAATTTGAGCGGACTCGCTCATGTAAGTAGACATTTCCCAAGTGTCAGACTTGCAGGGGCGTGGATTTTTGGACTGCTTGGCAGTCCGACACGCCCCTGTATGCAACACAATGTATCACCTAGCCACAGCAGACATAGATCAAGTCAATGCATAAAGAAATATGTCATCCATCACAATGTTTGTAAGGTCCAGTTACAGTATTACCATTATACCACACAACATGTTGATGGCAAACCCGTGGCCAAAATACGTTCACAATTGTGAATATAGGTGCCATACTGCAGCAGTAAACTATAAATGTTGCTAGATACGCAGTTATATGTTGTAACACACATATGACAGAGGACATGTTACAGGCATAGACACACACACATCAGACATAATTACAAGACACAAAGGTATTGCAACCCAGATAAGCTTTACATGTGTACCGTGTGTCAGTACTTACAAATCTTAAGCTTGAGGAATGCAATCTGTGTTGGCTACAGGGACCACACAAAACAGTGGTTCCAAGCAATGTGGACATATACTATACTTTGCTGTTTAGGCCCAGAGCTTCAAGTAGTACTACAGTACATACAGGATTTGGATTCAACATCAGTACCAATCAGTAAGCATACATGTAGTACTTTAGCCTCCAATGACACACCCCAGTTAACACCAAGGGACTACATCAGACTGTATGCCATAGTGCTTTATCTGCCTAGCAACAGCATACACAACTTTTGCTGGGATCAAAGCAAGGACCCATAATACCATGACAGAAACAGTTTCCCACTAAGCTATCCCACAAATACGCATCTTTGACGTATTCACCAACACATTGAACATCACACTCAGTCAACTTTACATGGAATCTTTTGCAACAAGTAGATGTGGATGTGTATGAGTATATATGACTCTCTCTCTCTCTGTATACATATATATATATATATATATATATATATATATATATATATATATATATATATATATATATATATATATATATATATATATATATATATATATATATATATATACATATACACATCCATTGGTGTACATATACATATACATATAGGCACATATACAGTCCACCTTTCATGGTGGGAATATCAATTATACAAAGAATGTGAGGTATACAGTAATGTAATAATATCGCACAGTCTTGTGAGAAATGCATTGAAAGTGTTCACAGCCCAGGTAGCTTTAGCAGGCCTCACTGGCTGCAACATTGCAAAGTGAACAAAACACCCACAGTGTTTAACCACCACATGTCATATACCAGCACTGTATGCTGTCTTGTTTGTCACACACTAAAACCTACATACAAATATGCACATAACAACCTTCACCAACATATATATGTTCACCCTGCACAAACAGTTGCAATATTTCCCTTGCTCTATGCACATATACAGATGTTAATATATATGACACATATATATCTCTCCATATGTGTGTGCCATACACACAGACAGTCCACACTGTTGTAAGTCCCTGGACCTCACAGCTGAACTGTTGGGCCTTGCTGCAACATGAACAGGTGTCACATGTGAACACACAATAACCTTAGACAGGGTATATATAGCTCCAAATGCTAGATTAGCATACTAGCCTGGTACAGCAGTTGCCAATGCTAAGCTACACTTGAATATGACTATCATGTATGTGTTACTCTATCACACCCATGTTTATATAAATGTTTGGGCTAATCCCCGAAACAGCCATTGGCCACACTACTGTATAGAACACAGATAACATGGATCAGATGTTTGACATTTAATGCTGAGCTACACATTTCATAGTTATGTCCCACTGCCCACAGGTACACACTGAATTGTCCATGGCAGTAGTTAAGCAGGACATCTGTGCATAGATACGTACTGCTGCCACATATGAATGGTTCACATTATGTAGAGTACTCTTCAAAAACATCTACTACATGCCAGTTAATACATATCTGTTACATACCTTTCCTTTGTATGAGTTGGTATTATTTCATTTTCTTTTTCCTTTTGCTTTTCACTGTCTCTCTCTCTCTTTCTGTCTCTCTCTCTGTCAGTCTCTGCAATAGAGTGATTGAGTTTGTTGGCAGCAATTACAGCCTGCTTTTATAGGTATTTGCACATGTGCATGTGATGGGCTCTGCACCAATTGGTGGCCACCATTTGCTAATTGCATGCAGCCTGCTGTGTGGTAATTGCAGTAATCACTGTCATAGCAACCCAATGCTATAAATTGCTAACTCAGGTAGGCGTGACCCTTTCAGCTTTCCAAGATGGGGATCATGCTTGTTTGCTGTGGACATTGTTGTTTAAGGCAGAAGGTTGGTATAGTTCTTATATCTGAAGCCACGGCTGTAGCCAGTGATTTAAATGTTGTACTCAGACCTGAATGTTGCTGCGTCTAGTACACACTTGTCAGTGTAGAATTGTACTCACCCTCAAAATGCTAACCCAAAATACATGGGAGTATGTACTTTCTTTTCTAATTGTACAATTAATTGCCATACAAAACTAGTTATTGAGATGTATTCCTTTGGCACATGAATTGTTTGTGAACTGCTACACTGTGAATATTAATTTACTCACTTCTGAACAGTTTGTGCTTTTTTCGTGTTGACATTAGCACAGGCTGCTCAAGAAAACTGGACAAATTTCAGTACTGAGTATGCCTACCTACATCCTTGGTAGAACCTGAACACACAGGTATATTCTACATTTGGGTAGGGGTGAAGAAGTACAGAGAGAATTATGTATTACTGTGTGAATTTTATCTTGCTGGACTTAAAGGGTTGATGTGTACCTGTTAGTTTATCAAGGCAAGTGGTCTGTCTACGTAGCTCACAACTGTGGATCTGTCCACATGGTAGCCAGAGGTTAGCCTGTTATTCTTTGTCTGTGCACCACACTGGTCTTTTCAGCACTGGAACAATGGCATTGTTACAGTTGGTTGCTACCAGTACATGGCTACATCCTTTGGTATTTCAGTGTTGTACTCCTACATAAGTGTATGCTTCTGGAACTCCTTCCAACGCTATTTGCACAGTGTGTAACAGCAGAAAAGCTGATATGCCTGTCTGTTTCTGCCTCTGCCAGGCCTCTCAAACATTCAGGTACATATTTGAACAGACTCAGGGAAAAGTAGGTAAAAGTGAGGTACACCTTTAAGATACTAGTGCCATTAATTTGAGACTTTGAGAGAATCAGAGCATATGGATTAATACACATTTTCTGAAGTACAAGCAGTGTCTAACTCGTACTTATTGTCATTATTCATTAAGTGTAATTCACCACCTTTCTGGCCAACATCAATACTTTTCAAAGGGATTCAGAGGGACACACTAAAATTTGTTTCAAAATCAGGAACATCCCTAAAAATTAGGCACAGTTGGGAGGTATGGCCTCTGCCCTAATCAGATATGCCAGTGTTTGTCCTGCTATGATACTGTGTGGGGGTTGTAAAGTGCTGCTGTAACATTATTTCCTGCTAGAATGGCTGTTTCTCTTATCACAGTCATGTAATGCAATTCCACAACAACTGCTGGTAAAGATCCACAGAACAAGTTGTGTGTTATGGCATTTCTATTTTTCCTTTACATTCAGTCACTCTGATGCATAATATATTTATTTCAGCACCAACTTGGATATCTACTGTGGCTTAGGGGTACTTCTTGCAGTGTAGTGTGTACAAGTTCTCGGGTTCAAGACTGACAGAGGTGTTTTATTTTGCTGCTGAGCAGAACAAGGGCCCTCACATACAGAGTGACTAAGGCACTTTTAAGCAGTTGTAAGCGGGTTTGCGCAGGTTTGCACAATGCTTAGCAATGCTTAGCTAAGCGCACAGAAGCGCACACTCGCACAAACCCGCTAACTACTGCTTAAAAGTGCTTACTCCCGCTAACCCCCACGCTCATTTCTTTGAAAGAAAAGAAAATGGGGAGATAGGAAAGTGGTGAAAAAGGGGCAGAAAGAGGGAAAGACAGTAGGGAAAACAGCTCGGGATGTGCAGGATGGGTGTAGGGAAGGTCCATAGCTGCTCATTTCTTTAACAGCAACAGCTGTGCATATGCAATAACATTGGAGGAAATATGAAGCCTTCCACCCCCTGAGAGAGGGGTGAGGACAACAAAGTATGTTGTACTGCCAATTAAATTACATTTTATGTGTCCAGCGGACATGTGTGCAAAATAGGCAGCTATGTATGGGGCGTTTTTTTTTTTTTTTTTGGGAGCAGATTGCCCTTTTTTTTAGGTGAGAGTAGAATGTGGGGTAGGGGAAGTAGGTATAGTTGGGGAGGTAGGTTGGGGAGGTAAACAGACAAGACAAACAAGATGCATACAGGGGAGGAATATGACACATGTGGTGGGTGAACACCATTGACAGGGAAGGATGTTTGGAAATCGCAAACCCATGAGCCCACAGATGGCAACAGTGGAACTGAGATCCCCACCCATGGGCAGTCACCACTGCACCTTCACAGCCCAGAGGGTGGCTGTGCTGGGGGCTGTGTAGGAGGGGCAGGCTCACCCGTGAGTCGTGCCACTCATGCCTCAAGCTGGCGTAGAGGATCAGCGACAGAATGCTCGATCTCTCTATGCACCACAGCCCGGACCATTCGGAGGGTGATAGGTGGCCCTCTTCTGGCCATGCTTGCATGGGGGAGATAAGCCCCATCCCCTGCAGTGCTTCCACCTGAAGGTGGCACAGGGCCAATGGAGGAGGAGGTCCCAGGCTGGGCACCAGACCTGCTGGTGCCAGGTGCCATCGCCAGCTGAGGTGGGACGGGTGGGTCTGCTGGGACCGACCTTCCCATACGTTCTATGTTTTGGAGGATTTAATGAAAATATGGGTTAGTAACAGTCAACAGCATTCCCAATTAGTTATAACAGCATGCAGACATATTCCCATTAACCCAACACACCAGAGTTCCAACAGTTGAACAGCAAGCATACATAACACATGCATATATAGAACAACAGTGGACATTACAACAGCATGCAGGTTTAATTGATAGCAACAGGCCACCAATTTTGTGGTATTTGAACAGGGCACATGCATCGAAATAAATGCAGATATTTATAAACCAATAGGACATATGTCCCAAGAAATGTTTTGAGATTAGACATACCCATTGAGGTGTGGAATTGCATTTTTTATGCACATACAGTAGGGTGGAAAAAGATAGCTCCATTAACAACTTATATATCCTTCTAGTTTACATTACATTTCTATTAACTGCAGTTATACGTCACCTACATGTATTATTACACTACCCAATTGTTCTTAAATTGTGAAATGGGTTTTGCTAGATCTTTATATACATGAGCTGTATCTGACATACAAACTGTCCAGGATGCAAATGTTACTGCTACATATTTTGTGAGTTGCTCAGACACACTACTGCTGAGATGGTACACTGACAGCTCTACTTTCCTATAATTATCTAGATATGTTCCGGTGAAATTATCAGTTATATGTTAACAGCTCCCTACATTTCTGGCAGCACACTGACATTTCTGGGAAACACAATACCAAGCTACTCATTTTCCAGATTAACGTGTACATGCTGGGCATGAACCAACAGTTGAGGACTGTAAATATGCTTAAAAGCTACTGGCACTCCCTTCATCCACTTTATATGGGCCTACCCAAGTGTGGGTTAACAGCGCTTAATACAACAGTACTATTTCTATAATGCAAGAGTACAACAACATATCAAAGAAAATGACACAGACACACTCCAGGAATTATACCTTGATTAAAGACTTAAAACACTTTTCTAGAGGCTCTCTCATTTATTTTATATAACAGTACATGCAGAATAATTACTAACCTGCCCGGTGGCGCAGCCTTAGCAGCCTATCTGCATAGGCTTGCTGGTTCGCAGCGTGGACACCTGCAGCTGTGAAGTAAATGAAGTGATATTGAGACATACCTATCCATAGTATAGACTAGAATAGCAATTCTTACATACTTAATTCCATGGCTACTTACTCAGTAGTGGGGCATTTTCCATCCAATGGGCCTCCTGGATCCACTGGTCCAGTTGATCCTCCTTGCGTCTCTTCAGGTCTGCGTGGTGGTGTCTGACGTGCTCACCAGTCCGAGGGATGCCTGTGGCACTGGTGAGTTCATGAGCTAGAAGGTTCCAGGCTTCCACTTTGTATTGGGTGCCCTGGTACTGGCCCCGCAGGAGTCTATCCTCATGATTATGGACAACCATTACTTTTGACTCCTCAATGCCCCAACGTTGCGCTCAGATTTGAGAGCCCTCTCCAGCACCGGCCATGCTGCCTGCAGATGGGAGCTACAACCAGTTATAGCAAGTATTCCTGCCTATAGAGCTTAAATATGCCTCATTTCCCACACTTATTTGTGATTGGGCAGTTTTGAGAAAACTCAGCTGAAGGCACACCTGTTTAGCAATGGATAAACTTCTATTGATATGTATGTGTGTGTTGAAAGTGCATGGTTGTGAAATGCTGTCATGGTTTAATGGTTCAGTACTGTGATTATGGTGCACAGTATCCTGGGTTCGAGCCCTGTCATTGCTTTTTATTTTACTACTGGCCAAACTGGCTAGGAGGTGTGGCCGTGTTTAGCCAACTTTGCTCAGCTTTGCCCAACGTTGCTCTACGTTGCTCAGTGCTGCTCTACGGTGCTCTACGTTGCTCGACATTGCCCGACTTTGCGCTGGTTAGCATGGTGCGCAGCTACGCGCAAACATGTACTGTTTGCGCTAGTTTGCGCAATGCGCAGTTCCGCGCAAAGCTATTGCGCTAGTTAATGCAGTGCTCAACTACAAGCAATTACATTTAAATATGCTTAATATTGGTAAACTTTGCTTAGCAGTGCTTCACATGTATGCATACCCATTTCCCCTCCTTATATATATATATATATATATATATATATATATATATATATATATATATATATATATATATATATATATATATATATATATATATAATTCGTTCACTACTACATAAGCCATTTCAATGCGTTTTACAAAAATTTAAATAATAAATGTCAGGAATTATTTTTATATACAGATTTAAAACAGAAAATACAGGGGGGAGTGGTGGGACTCGAACCGGGAATGCCTCCTCTTTGTGTGAAGGCTCTACCACTACGCTATCGCTATTTTGCTTAATTTGCATATAAGTTTCTTATTATCCTCTTCGGTGTCTAAACTGTTAACTGTAGCTAAGCAATGGGCAAACCCGCGCAAACCCGTGCAAACACGCACAAATACGGGCAGCTATATCGGAAATAATAATAAAAAAAAATGTTTACATTTTTAATTGTACAGGGGTTTAGAATGTGGGGGAGTGTAGTGTTGGGTATGTACAAATTTGAGCGGACTCGCTTATGTAAGTAGACATTTCCCAAGTGTCAGACTTGCAGGGGTGTGGATTTTTGGACTGCTTGGCAGTCCGACACGCCCCCTTCACTCATGCACACTCCGTGTTAGCCTTAGAGTTGAGGCAGCGCACCCTCATTAATATGCATGGCACACTGCCGTCTTACTCTTAGACTGGCTCTTCCATGTAAGACTAATCTAGTCTTACACGGAGGATTAGTGAATCCTGGGGATAGTAATTCACTTTTGCATTTTTCAAGTTGCCTCCCACTACATCAACGCAGAAGTGTGATTAAAGGGCAGATGTTTCAATTGTCACGCCTTGTAAGTAATGACAAGATTTATCAAATTGAGATGTATAAATTAATAAGAATGTTTCTTGATAGAGGTTAACCACTGCAATTGTTGATTTCAGTTAAGAAAGAGGTGATGAAAAGACGGTGGACATCATTCAAACCTATCTTGACAGAAATTAGTGAGACTATTGACGTAATGGAGGGAATAAAACCCTTTTGTTCTGAACTGTTTGATTCTAGAGCTCTTGTCTTGAAATATAATTTTCAGACATCCAATATTTTAGATATAGTTCGAAAATCTTGGGACTTAGCTTTTGATATGAATATTAAAAAAGAGTTAGGTCAAACACCAAAAATTATATTTTCAAGAGGTTTAAACATAAAGAATGTATTAGAGAGATCAAAAGTTAGATTTACAAGTTCACAAATGTATAAATGTGGATCCTGTAGGTACTGTAGATACATTAACAATGGGCCCTATGTGACTATAAGGGGTTTAAATAGAATTATTTCATGCCCAGGCAAATGTAGTTGCAATTCTAAGAAGGTTGTCTCTACTTAGCAACATGTACAACATGTGCAAGTTTTTACGTGGGGAAAACCATACGTAAGTTAAGGGAAAGGATAGCAGAGCATCAGAGGGCTATAAATAACAAAGATAATCACAATGCATTATATTTACATTCTAAGAATTGTGTCAATTTCAAAAAGTTTATATTTTTTGTAGTTGACCGAATATTGACAAGTGAGAGAGGTGGTGACGAAAATGTTAGAGTTGAATTTTTAGAATTAAAATGGCAAGTGATATTAAACGCAACAACTTACCCTGGACTCAACGACCATATTTCTATCAAGCCCATCTTAAAACAAAGGGCAATTGTTGTTTGAAGTTATTTTGTCTTGGGTATTTTTGGAGGGCAAGGTTTGTAATAATCAAAACCAGGTTTTAACAAAGGCACTACTTGGTGTACAAAAAATATGTACATAATACAAATATATGTTTTTTATGTTATGCTTTGTATGCATGTTTTATGGTACAACCAACACTACAACACAATGTATGTTAAAGTGATTGACAATTAAGCAAGAAAGGTGATTGGTTAATGTGCAAGTGGAACTTTGTATTTAAACAATGTGATTTTATGCTCCTTTTACTCTGAAGAAGCCATTAGTTTTGATGGTGAAAGCGCTTAGTATCTTGGTGCCTTATCAGCTCTTCATTAAAGCGGTTTGGTGCAGTCCGTGAATTTTATGGATTTTGTTTGTTCCTATTTAGTGAGAATAGTTTAGTATTATTTTCTACATCTGTGAGAAACTATCCAACTGTATTTTTTTATATTTCTGTGGTTGAAACTCTGTTTTTTATTGTATTCATTATTTTCCTGTTTTCTGTTTTATTATTTATCATCAAATATTTTAATATCTTTCATTGTGGCTGACCCTTTAGAGAATACTTTTAGCATCTTTAGAGTACTTATGCTTGTTTTAGTGACACTGTGGCTGCTCCTGAAAGCCTTGCTGCATTGGCCACACACTACCATTTGCATTAGCAGTAATTTTACACAGTATAATTGGGTACCCTTTGTAAGAGCCTTAAGGTAGCTAAGTGGTGGCAGAGTGATTACTCAGTGTCTGAGCAGAAAGGGGCACAGCCAGGAAATCTGTGCCAGCTTTTCCCAGGTGTGTATGTGTGTGTGAAACTCAAATACCCAAGTGTGTGTGCCAATTCCTGGGAACAGGGACACAGAGCTCCCAGGTGGTCAGTGTGGAGTTTTGTGTGGGCCTGGAGAGAGAAAGAGAGTCCAGCCCCAGGTCTGGAGTGTGCTCCCTGTGTGCTCTTAAGGGAAGTTGTGTTTGGTGCAGGGAATGGCATCTAAAAATACTGTGTGAATCCATCTTTGCTCTTAGTGACCACCCCTCACCAGAGTCAGTGGTGAGGATTAGTTCTCCTTGATTGCTGTCCTGGAGTAGGGACCCATCACACAAGGCATCCTCTGATTCAGTACCAATGGATTTACTGCGCATCAGCAAGTCACATACCATCAGCAATACCCAGTCTAGGGATCTAAGCCTCTTCTGCAACATCAACAGAACAGTATGGAGGGACATGTATATCTCAGGGAAGATACTTCTGCTCTGGAACAGACTCCCTGTCCACATAAAACAAAATTCATCCCTGTCCCTATTCAAGTGCAAGTTGGATCTGTGGGATGAGAAACTGAAAATATACACTAGGTCTCCCCCATATACGACTAACAAACAGAGGCAGCTCCTAAATGCTTTTTCCCATGCAAGAGTCTCCTCAAATTATCTGTGACATAATCCAATTTATTCTCTTTAGGGATTATATATAATTATTGACCATGGTATGGGATCTGCAGTGGTGGTGCTGTGGTAGTGTTGTCGTCTCACAGTAAGACATTGTCCTGTTTGATTCTCAGCTAAAGCATCTTCTCTGTGGAGACATGCGTGAATGGGTGTAAATTCGTTGAATGTTGTGCGTCAGAGCTGGCAATTCGGCACATAAAAATCTACTGCCAATCATTAGCGGACCGGAGTTCCGCTGTGGCGACCCCTAACCGGGAAAAGCCAAAAGACACAACAACAACAACATTGACCATGGTATGGGTAAGGCCAATCTTTAAGAAAATGGGATAGGATAATTCAAGAACAAAAAGGGAAACTGGCTAGGCTTAAAATGGCACATAAGAGCAGCTAGCCTAGTACTTATCTACAAACCTATAAATGATAACTAAACTTTAGACTTTATGATTAATTAATTAATTAAGTCATTAACTAGTAAATTAACTGGTCTATGATCCTTTTCCATTAGAACTTTGGCCACATGCAGTACAAATCTTAATTCTTACAAATGAATAGTATACAGAGCCTGCCAAAAAATTAAGTTTAACAATTGCTAGAAAGAAAAAGTATAAACTTGACTTCAGCCAAGCAACAGTAACTAGAGCTATGTAAATTATTGGTTGTCTAACATACCAGTTATTGAGCAACTTTCAGGAACATACACTTGCCACTGTGATGTTAGAAAAAATATAATACTTTAATTTGAAAAGGCCCTTCATCCATCTACAGTTCTGAGTTACATCTGATTATTATAACAACCCTGTGAACAGTGTGAAAAGCTACTGTGATAAAAGTTTTATCTTGATCTAAAGACAGCTTGAATTATATGAATGTTATAAAATTATAAAGTGCTGTACTCAAACATGTAAAATAAATTTATTACTACTTAAGTTGCAGATTGATACATATTGGAATGTGCCTGGTCCAAAGACAGTTGCATCTTGAAACACAAACAGGAAACAAAGATGCAGCCATTTAAGGACAATGGAATATAATGCATTTATACATGTGATAGCCCTTCTGTATGTTTACACAAACTATCCATCACTGTACATGGAATTAAGTTCAAACAAAGTGCCAAATTAAAAAGTAATGCAGTGCCAGTTCAGCAAAATGTCAAGAGCTTCTTCAGAACTGGGCCATACCTTATATCGCAATGCATTCAAACATCTATGAAGGAGAGAACAACTAATGAAGATCTTTGAGAAAGCATGACCCATTGTGACCACTTAATGTTGATGCAGACAATTCTTTTCTACATACTAAGTATATTTATACATGTCCTTCTGTACTGTATGAAAAAGTGCTGATATAAAGCATTTAAATTTATTTCAGCATTTAACCATTTCAAATTCTCACAAGTAACATTTTGCTGTGAATTACAAAAACAGATATTACAATGGTTTTTGTGATTTCCAGCAATGTAGGCAATAAAGTCAAATGACATTTTTGGCCTGGAGTCCAAGGTTTAAATTTAAAAATCAAATATGAAATACCTGTTTTATGGCAAGAAGGGGTTTTGTCATTTACCTTTTTTTATCCATTTTGCGTATCTATTAGCTGAAACTCTTAATTTACCAATAGGTTATTTCTGTCGCATCGCTAATTAGAACTGTATTGTGTATCTCCTATTCATCACACAATTGTTTTCCTTTTTTTAATGAACTGTTTATTCATATAAGTTAATCTAGTCATCCAACACACACATGCATTCGCACGCGCGCGCGCGCACACACACACACACACACACACACACACACACACACACTCACACACACTTTCTCTTTCTACAAAATAGTATTTCCTTATGTTTTTTCTCAGCTGTCTACACTGTATTGACAGGTTGTCCCCTTCTGCATGTTTAAAAGATGGCAACATCTTAAAATATATTTAATAGCTTTGAGATACATTTCTGTATGTTCTTGCAAATCAGCATTGTTATAAAACTTCATAGCATAAAAACATGACTATCATACAGTTCAACAAAGACATTTTAGTCAACCATTCTAATTAATATTGGTATTCCTTCCCTGAATGCATTCATGGGTAACATCTAGCCACTCCCAATAAACCAGGGAAATGGTAATTATCTTCCAAAGGATCTTACCTTAGAGGGTAATATTAATATACACCTCTAAAAGGCCATGTAAAACACATATTAATAATTTAGACTGATTATTAATGTGACCAAGAGCATGAAAAGTGAATCAATAAGTCACTGTTTCAGTCAGACTCCTTGAGTAAACTATGTCTTTGGATGGTTAACTGCAGACAAGCCATGAAAAATCCAATATGCAGCTTTCCTTCATATTCCAGATGAAGAGCTATAAGGTGTTTAATACTTTTATCCTTAAGAAGAAAAAGACAAGTTAGAAAACATGAAAAGCAAAATTAAGGCACACTGTGAGCCAAAGAAAAAGTGCCTTTATGTAACCTATTTGGATTTTAATAGGCAACAAACAGGCAAACACAATGTTGATGTTTGAGCTCTTAAATACAACACTAGACCATGAGTTTAATAATCACCATGAATGTGTGATAAGAAATAAAACTTTCTCTGTTATTTTAAATGACCAAGTCAGAGGCAGAGGCAGAGGCAGATTGCTAAGAGATCCTGGTTACAAACAAATGCATATATATATATATATATATATATATATATATATATATATATATGTGTGTGTGTGTGTGTGTGTGTGTGTGTGTGTGTGTGTAAGCTAAATGACTAATGAAATATGCAAGTAAAATGGCTACATGAAGAACCTGATGTGTCTTAAATAACTGTAGAAACTGAATAATCTGTAAAAAATAGGTTTCTTGATCTTAAATCTTATAAATGAAATGTAAATAGAAATGGCACTACAAATAAATCTGAGATGTTGGCCAAAAGCTGATGGGCAGATAAGAAACAACTTTCATATAAGTATGCAGACACAATAAAAGGTACTGTGAAGCTCATACTAAAAATGCAGATTATGTGGACATCTTTATCATTTTATCAAGGTGCAGAAATGCAGAAATAAAATGAAGCAAATGATTTAACTGCTATTGTTGAAGATAAAAGAAAAAAATGGGCATGTTTACTAGGGTTGCCACCTTTTCAAATGCCCAAAGTGGGACATTTTTGGTACAAACGTCAGATTTTGCAGGGCAAAACATACCCACGGTCAGTACACAGGACAGAACTTCACATTTTTGCCTAAATAAAAGCTTATTCTTGCAGCATTTTAGTTGCTTATTCTGTTTCTTATAACATTTAGGTGTTTCAGATACAGAATAACTGTTTTATGCAACTATTACATAAACTATAGGAAATAATTTTGTCCTAAAATGTCAAGACATTTGCCATTTTTTCAGTTTTTTTGCAGGACACAACTGCCCAAAGAGGGACTGTCCCTCACAAAGTGGGACAGGTGGTAACCCTAATGTTTACCTGCAGTAGAAATGCAAAGATACTGCCACATGAATGTTTCTAATGATAGTAAAGCTTGCTGTTCAAAAACATCAACAAATCAAGAGACCAATATTATTTTAGGCTAGGTATGTGAGCAATAAAAAATGAATCTTTCTTGTCCTTTCTGTGACTCTGCATATACTTAGCTCATACATTCACATCATAGACTGAAAGTGTTATGGGAGTGTACACTGTTGTGTGAGTAAAAGCCTAGAAAATACAAGCTTTTATTTCAAACTGCTCATATTTAAAACATTGTTAACCCAGCTTACATGCTTGGTTGCACTGCTTGTGAAACATGACTAGAGTTTGAAAGGATTCATTTTGTCCAGACACATAGTATTTCCTTGTGACCCATTCTCTTTTAACTACATTTGAGGTGAAACCTCAGCACTGCAGTGCTCCATGTGTGGTCTAAGCTCTAGCAACTGTTTGTTACCTTTCTAGAAATCAGTTTGCTACAGTTAAAAAGAATACTTATTTTTTAAACTATTACATGAGTGCTGAAGCACTCTCTGCAGAGAGGGAATAAACTATAGCAACTGTTTGCTACATTTGTTGCAAGCCATGTGCTATAGTTTAAAAGCATTTTTTATAAATTTAGTTATATACAAAATGGAAGGAGGATTTGTGGCAGGGCATAGAAATGGGACTGAATGGCTGGGGTGGAAACATTTCATTCATCTGGCCACCTGGTTGGTCTGCCAGTAGAAGGAACAGCATTTTTTCCTTATAGAATGGAAGAGCTGGTGGGGGAGGCATTGATCTAACTGTAATAAGCCAATCTCTAAAATGTAGAAATTGGCTTAATACAGCAAAATGCTTTTTTTGTTGTTGTTCTTCGAGCTGGGGGGTGAGTCTGACTGTAATAAGCTGATTTCTAAACTGTAGAAATCAGCTTAATAATATTTATTTTTATTTATTTTATTGGACATTTGTTAACCGGGCTAGTCCAACTGAGCTAGTGCCCTTTTTCAGTGAAGGCCCGGAGAGAAAAGCTCCACAAGAGTTAGACAATATAATTATAAATACATACAGAGATAAATATAACAGCTATACATACAAAGAGAAGATGACTACTTGAAAAATTACAATATAAAACATATATGAGGATAGAAACATAATAAATAGGTGGAAAGAAAAAAAGTGATTGTCCACAAAGTATGAGAAATTAGGGAAGAAATTTAAGTGGGGTGGTTACAGTGACATATCCAGTTACTACATAGGTCATTATTTAGAGCTTTCTTAAACTCCTGGACTTGAGGAATGGATCTGAGGAATAGAGGGAGATTATTCCAAGCAAGAACAGGAATGTAGCTGTAAAGATTTGAGCCAATAAATTTATTTGGTTTGTATGTCTGTAAGAGACACTTATCTGAACTTCTGAGGGACCAAGAGGGATTATATAGAGTGAGAAGAGTGAATAAGTTAGGGCAGGCAGAGGGCTTGTTAAGGATAGAATGGATGGTGAGCAGCTGAGTGGATAAGTGCTGGTCAGGATACTCTAACCAAATGAGTGCAAGAAGAGCATGGCAGTGGTGTGATTTTAGGAGGTAGATTGGCTGCAAATCTTGCAATTTTATTGTAGGTGATTTCCAATTTAGAAAGAAGAGAAGACTGTAAGTTAGTTAAGATTTGAGAAATATAGAATAGGTTAGGGAGAAGGTAAGCTTGAGCAAGTGAAATTCTGGGGTCAGGTGTGAAAAATTTTCTGTTCCTACATAAAAGGTCCAACTTTTGGTGGATTTTCTTGATACAGTAATGTATGTGAAGCTCAATTTTAAGTTTATCGTCTATGATTGTGCCAAGGAGTTTTGTGTGAAAATCAGGTGTAAGAGTAGTATTATTGAGAGAACAGATAGCAAGGGAGGATTTAAAATGGGAGAGATATGCAGGTAAGAAAAGAAGTAATTTAGTCTTTTTGGGGTTAAGTTTAAGTTAGTTATCAGTAAGCCAAGTTTCACTGAGATTTAATGAGGTTTGTTTCAGGTTTAGCAGGTCTGAGGGGTTGTCAGCAATAGAAATTATAGTAGAATCATCAGCATATTGAAAAGAGATGATATAAGACAAGATGTGTGAAGTTGATTAGTGAAGATATTAAAAATGATGCATAATAATTAATAATAATAATAATAATAATAATAATTAATAAAGTGAAGTGTCTTTTTTTGCCCTTGAAGTGCTGAGAGAGTGGGTCACTGGTTTGTGGCATACAAGGTTGAAACCCTGACTTTACCTCAGACAACCCGTGTTTGACTAGTGGCATGGGCACTGCATGGACCAAATGTGAAAAGATTTGAGTGACTGGTGGATACTAGTTTTCCCATCGTAGGGAGTTGGGGGAGATGACATTTTAGTTCTCCACATTGGTGAGGTAAAGAGGAATACAGGTATATTTCCCAGAGCAACAAGCTTAGTGAGCCTACAATACAGTGCTCCATCACTTTTCTGGAGGTTGGCATGTGTAGTTGAATATGTGCAAGCTCAAGGGGCAGTAATAGTAGTGCTTAAATCACCATGAAGAGGGGTTAGGTGGGGAGACCTAATCCTTAGCACTCAGATGATGCTGCCTGCTCAACTGGCACTCAGTGGAAGAAATGAGCCATAGGACTTTTACCTCTTGATAAAGAATGGGTCAAGTAGATGGATGGGGGTACAGTTAGGTGGCTAGCATGGGGATTAGGATAAATACTAAAAATGAAAACTAGCTGAGTACATGTGATGCACAGAAGTCAGTTACTATCCAGTAATTATTGAACATGGATGCATAACCTGATTCCAGTCTGCCTCAGTATTTGGCTAAACTTGGCATACATTCTTTTTACACATATATCATAGTGGTGCTTTCTTTTTTTTACTTCTAATTTATTAGATTTTCATGTATGAGTCCTAAGTGTATTCTTTTTCTTTCCATTTAATTTTTATATTGTTGATAATTTAATTATACTTGATTTCATGTTCTGCCTAAACAATTTTAATTCTATTGATTTATTAAAAAGTTTGATTATTCTAGCACTTCTGTGTTTGCTGTTGTGGAACATATAGATCAATATTCCCTTTCAAAGTAACACAATAACTAGGGCTGGGGTTCAGAAAAAGTTTTACTGCTTGTAGGACTTGCCCACTACAGGTCAGCCAATTATTGCAATGGTGAGAAAATGAATTCAAAGGCAGGTATGGGTGCAATGAAAACGACTTCATTGTTGTCTTATTAGCACGTCTCTGAATTGTACATTAGCCCACATTAGTTGTTTGAGACTTAACAGTGGTAGTGTTCTCTACACACACACACACACACACACACACACACACACACACACACACACACACACACACACACACACACACACATGCACGCACACACACATGCACACACGCACACATGCACACAAACACACACAGACATACAAAAATACATACATATATACATCCAAACACTAACATCCCCATCCCCACATCTTCTCTGAATTCACTTGCATCTCAAGTATTCTCATAGGAGTGAATGTGTGACTGATGTGTGTTTTTTATTTTTTCTGCGGTCACTTTTTATCCAACAGTGTAATTTTATGCAGCTGAGAGAGTCTCTGAAACCATTTGCTGAGCAAACTGGGGGCCAGTGACATTTCTGGACATTTCAAAGGGAGAGCACATTGTTAATTAACATTAGCTTCTCCCCAGACTGCTCATTAACATGCAGTTCTGCTTGTGAGACTACTGTCTGAGCTGAGATGCTAACGTAGGGAAAATCTCAGTGGTAGGGCAGTCTAAAAATCAGAAGGACTTACCACTATGGGAAAAACTGCTTTGTTAAGGCTTCCTTCCTTATAGTAAGTATTTCTGAATCCAAATCTTGGTTTGTCCTCCTGTGTACTAAAACATTTTGAAATGCATTATGAGGCATAAAGTAAAGTTTACTCAATTGTACACACATGGTATTTGTACATATAAACATTAACACATACAGCAAGGTTAGAGTTATGTTTTGATTAGAGCTCACTTAGGTGGAGGAACCACTGATTGTCTTGTATACCTGGGTGTGCACATAACACAGCAAAACAAGCACCTCAGAGTGTATTAAAATAGTTAAAATTATCGCATACAAAATGTCATCAACCATCAACAGTTAAAATTGACTTTATTAAAACAGATTTAAAAAAGTAGTAGACAATAAACGTAACTATAGACAAAAATTATTTCTACCATTCTAAGCAACAAACACACACACACACCCCCACACACACACACACACACACACACACACACACACACACACACACACACACACACACACACACACACACACACACACACACACACACACACACAAACAAATATGCAAAAATGAGAGCGCGCATGCACAGGCAAACATGCACATGTGTGCACGCGCGCGCACACACACACACACACACAAATGCTTATTTAAAGGTGGATTAACATTAACATTTTACCACTGCATAAGTGCATAAAGCATCATATTATCATATTCACCACTGATGATATGATATAGTCACTTACCCTACTAAATAGTCATAGGTAAGAATGTATCCCACATTCATGTCCATTTTTTACTGCATTTGCAGATACGTTTTCCTATCTTCCTGTAACACTATATGTAAATATGATATAGAGTATAAACAATATTTATTTGTCTATTTCTATTTGCTGACAAGATTTATCTCAACAAGTATGTGTTCTTTCTTCAGAGGGATTCTTTGATGCCATTAATATTGGCTAGTGAAACTTGGACTGTATACTTCAGAAACCACCTTTTCTTTTTTGATGAATGAAATACAATAAGGGTCAATAAGAAACTGCTTGAACTGCAAATACTTCAAATATCTATGTCTTATGTTTATTATTTCATCTGAAAAAATGCACATAATAAGTGTAACTATCCCCTTCCTGCTCTTCAGTTTCAGTATTCAAATATAATGCCAAATGCCTTGTGTGGAGATAGAACCCACAACCTTCAAATGTTCTTAGCAGCAAAGATGAGTGCATTTCCTGCTACACAATTTGGCAGCATTAAAGAAAAGGAGGATACAGACTGTTGTTGCACTGTTTCTTTTCTATTTTGTGTTAATGCTATGGGTGTGCAACATGGCCAAAGTTTTATATATGTCAGTCAAGAGTGAGGAAGTTCATTTAGACATGGAGAATTTCAGCAACAGGGAAAAGCAGTGCGGTATATGCATTTCTGAAAACGTGCCAGTTCTAACACTGATGAGGAAACAGGGAGGTATTTATGTTAGCCAATCAGTGCACAGAAAATTGAAGACATGTTGTATAAACCAATGATATCTAGCCAAAGTTATACTTCAGAACAATGGTGATAATAAAATCATATAAATGAAGAGTTTATCATATGATTTTAATGGTGCTGCTCTCTAATATCTATACACTTCTAAAAATGAAAAGCAACAAAACATGTTTTTTTTTCATGTTACCTCTTCTAAGTAGGTATTCTCAATTGCAATGTGACTCTTCTAAGCTTAATCCTGTTTTAAACAACATGTCTTTGGGTCCTTGTACCAGGTATTTAACCCTTTTGGGCTAAGCTCACCACTGTTCCCTTACAGTGATGAAACTATGGGGATTCTCCTTCGATGGTAGGTGAGTCAGGAAACCACCATGCTCTCTAGCAGAGAGGGTTTGTTTGTTTAGGTAATAGCCCTATTTCATGTATGTTTATATCACTCTTCATAGGCTGGGTGAGCAATAAAACATGGCCTCTATAAACATATCTGCCAGATGGCCTAAGACTGTCTCACCTTCAGATTAGCTTTCACATCCAGTTCCCCTGTTGTTCCATGTTCTGGTCTGTACCAGACCTCACATGAATTATACGCCATCTACCAGGACACCATCCAATTCCAGTTTCTACTGGGGCAGGTGAGCTGACAAGGCCTATTCACTATTTTACCTCCCTGCACCAGCTCCAAATGGTACCTAGGCAGGTAAATGAAGTCAGGTCAGATATAGCATAGTCAGGACTTTGTCTATTCCTTGTCCAACAGAGCTGAAAAAATGTATTATTTTTGTTGTAATATAGTTGCACTCCAAGTTTACTCTTTGGTAATACATTTACAACCACTACATTGCAATTCTAAATACATTTCAGCATACACTTGGCAGGATACAAACCATTAACTAATCAATATAAACACTATAAAAATTGACAACTGCTTCTTAAGGGCCAGCTTGGGATTAATGGCACTGCTTTGCTTTTGGTGAAAGAAAGAGAAGAGAGTCATTGACTGAGGTTGGGGGTTAGCATAACAGTTAAAGTATTTACTTCACAGACATAAAGTACAAGATTTGATTTTTACCTTTGGGGAAATTGGCTAGGCTTGAAATGGTCCACAAGGGGAGCTAGCCTAGTTTCATAGTTGCCATGCCTGGGATTAGAACTCCTACCTAACTAATACATCACACTATAGCATTACACAGTTATAGTACACACCATGGAGCTTATAGGCATGCACCACGGAGCTTATAGTATTTAGCCATGAACCTATGACTCCTGATAATCTGTAATTGAGCTGTGAGTGCGGCACTTTCCTGATTGGTCTAGCTGATATTTTGGTGGGAACCTATTCAGTTCTAATTTTGGACCTTTATGCAGCTTCAGTTTCTGTTATGCCAAGGTTGTGTAGGTGCTATCTACAGAAGACTCTAACAAGTGTACTGACCCTAGCAGCATCTGGGACAATACTACTTACCAGGAACAAGTTTGGGATTTGTGCTATTGTTTGTTTCTAGAGAGAGAATAAGCAAAGGGTCACTGAGTCTTAGTTTTATACACCTGTGATGAGACAGACCAACAGTAGCAGCTAGGTAGTAGCCGGTAGGTAAGCCACCATTATTCATCATTCTTGGCAGATCTAATTTTGACTTTTCACTATTTACTGCTAGATTAGCTTCCATCTAGCTTAATTTAAGAATATCAACCAACACAATTCATTCATAAATCTTCAGGGTCTACTATAATAGTTTCCCACTAGTGTTTGTGTACTGTGATGAGCTCAAGTCCTCCATTCTCTGGAAAAATGGTTCAGCAATCTACTCACACCAACTGTTTTATGCTTACTGACTGTTCACTCCTTCAGTTGATAGTTCAACTTACAACAGATGTAAATACTTAGGAAACATGGAGGCAAGCCTCTCACATCAACACACTGTAAGTAAGCATCATACCTCTGCAATACTACATCAGTCACAAGGCTCTACTATGCCCATAATTTAAATTGAGGCTGAACAGAAAATTTTGTTAAAGCCTCTTAAAACACAGTCGAAATGACCTCACCCTCCAGCTCACAAGGCAATTTGTACTCTTTCACATACATACAGGTACACCCCCCACACACACACAATGCAAATCCACACATCTCACCCCAGAGCCACCTGAAAAGCAGACCTAAGCCCATAATGTCCACTAACTTTACTTTTGCATGGGCAAATGTTTTAGTTATAGGTGACATTGTAGGTAGGTATATAGACTTGACATTCACTAGACTAGACAAGATCAGGGTGACAATAAGCTGTATGTCTGATGCCAGGCTCTGTAATATAACAAGGGCCATTAAACCAGACAAATATGACACCCTTGCGGCTGCACACATAGGAGTTAATGATCTGAGGTGCTGCACACTGAGGGGCATGTAGAAATACTTAATGGAGCTTACTGTGCATGTGTTTAAATACACAAATGGTACTAGTCTAGAGTATTGTCTTACCTTAACCAAGAATGGATCCTAGATACCAAGACAAGACATCTGACTTTAACAATCATCTAAGTAGTTCATATCATCCTAAGGGGATCCAGCATGTGTCAGCCTAGGATGACATGGTAAATAAGGCGTGACTTACACCTCTTGTACCAGGACTGCAGCATGCTAGTTAAAGCCTTTGCTGCTGTCATAGTGCTTTTTTAGGCAGAACCCCCTGCTAGAGTTTCCTATACAGCAAACTTAAACTGAAATATGGACATCTGGATAGCACTACTGAATGCTAGGAGTCTAAATAGAAAGTTGCCTGAAATTGAAGCCCTACTGCAACTTGAACACATTCATATCTGTGTAGTTACTTAGATATTATTTCATGCAATGACAGCACTTCCTCTGTACTAGAGTTTAGCCCCTATCATGCCTTCTGGTGCTTGAGTAACTGTGGGAGAGTATCTGTGTTTGTCAGAAATCATATCACCTTACATAAAATTAGCCACAACCATAGTTTGTAGCTCTTACAGATCCAAATAATTGCTAACAAATCCAACTATTACCTCACTGGCAGCTAAAGATCCTCATCACTGTCTCCCAAAGTTCATAGAAATTACTTTAACATCATTTAGGGGTTAAATATCAAACCAAATACCTTCTTGTTATGGGATTTCAATTGCCTAAGCATTAACATATATATATAACTCTAAAATGAATATAGTCAGTATTTCCTAGACTTTACTAATATCAATATACTAGAAAAAGTTGTAAAACTACCCACTAGAGACACTGATATCCTTTACTAGAGGTTCTAACATCCTTTCTTGGTCATTACAAGGTTAGTCATTGCCTGTACTTTGTCCCCATCTCCTCATTCATTGTTAAATCTGACCACAAGTTAGTCAACTTCTCTGTCAGGCCTAGTGGTACCACCCCACCACCAAATGATACCATCTTTAGTGACCTCAGCAGGTCAAACCTTCTTTGGCTTGTACAGGGTCAATGCAAAATTATCAAAAACTTCCTGTAAATGGGCCCATCTAAGTAGGCTTCCATATTCACTTTTATCAGTACCTAAACAGGAACATGGAAAAAGTCAGTTCTAAATATAGTAGTAAATTCAGGAATAAACCTCTCTGGTGGAATTCCAATAATAATTAAAATAATAAACTATATAGTAAAGGATGAAAAATGAAGAAAAGTTATAAGAATTCCCCATTGCCTTATCTTAGGACCACACTGAAACATGCCGGCAAGGATCTTAAAGGAGCTGTTTGAAAATGCAATTCAGAGTATGAGCTTAAGGTCAATATAGATACCAAAGGAAGCTACAAATTCTTTAATTATATTAAGAAGTTAAGGAACAATATCCCATCAGTGCACTGAGCTCATCTATAATAATATAACCCAGTATTCCTGAAAATTTAGTTTCCCTTGAAATCACTATGGAATACTTATATAAACAGTTTTAAAACCTAAACATACTTCATAGAACTAGCCAACATACCAGTACGCATTCTTATTAGTGCCAAACATACAAAAGCTGAGTCTGTACTTAAACTGTCCAACCTCAGCCTAGCCACATAATTTATGCCTGATACCTGGAGAACAGCCACTGTGACATCCCTAGACACCCCCCCCCACATAGGTTGGCTCCTGTACAGATCCATACAATTAAGGGTCTGTAAACCTCATCAGACTTTTATGCAAAGCCATGGAATGTATCATAACAGAACTCATTTAAACAGACACAGACAACTTAACTGATCTAGACCCCAATCTGTTTGGGTTTGAGAAGGGCGGGTCCTTTGTACTAAACCCACTAAACTTCTTTGACAAGTATACAGAGGCTGTCTGCAAGCAGTGGTCACTGAGTGCACACTACTTATCTTGATCTGGCCTAGGCCTTTGACACATTATCCTTCATGCTAGCATTGTTAAAAAATTAGGCAAACATAATGTAAACTCCTATGTTGTCTGCTGGATTGCAAAACTGGCTGTCTGACAGATCCCAGTTGCTGGTACCCTCCATGAATGTAAAATTGGAACTAGTGCAGTACCATAGGAATCAGTGCTGGGTCTTTTTCTGTTTGGCATTTATTTTTCAGACATCAAGTTGAATATTCCAGAAGAATAATTCACCAAGTTTGCTGATGTCTGCAATCTGGGAAGTGTCATTCACTGGTACTAAAGAACTCCAGCAAGGACTGGAACATGCACATACTTTATGCATTAAAAATGATCAAAAGTTAAATGCAAACAAAGTGTAGGAACATTTGGCAAAAAAAAAAAACTTTTCTTAGCCCATATATTCGTAATGGGACTTATCTTCAGATGGACATGATCATAGGAGACCTGGGTACATATGTAGACAATTGTTTGTCTTTCTGCCTCTCTCATTCAATCATGTTTTGACTGTAGTCAAAAATTTTGCTTAGATAGCCTAGTTAATTTCTAATGGAATATGTTCAATATTCCATAGAAAACATCCTGCCACTGTACTCTTTCCATATCAGATCCATCAGTGAATATAGTGCCTCATTTAATATGTATAACCTGAAGCCTAATGTTCAACTAGAATGGTTTTAAATCCTTCAGGTAACACAATAACACATCAATGCCTCCAGGCTTCTCCTAGGTGATCTATGTCTCACTTTTCTAGCCATGAAAGGCACAGTCCTATTTGGCCTCATGTTTCTTTGCAAAACCAGTTACTCTGCAATCTCTAGTACCAGGGAACTAAATCTACACCAACAAATAAACAAGAATCATGGGATAGATAGGCTACTATGGAAAAAGTTACCTCTACAAGTCAACCGATAGAGTAAGTTACCACTTCACATCAAACAATGCAATATGTTACCACTAAACATCAAACAAAGTGCTACTCAGGGGCAGCTCGTGCTATAGGACTGCAGGATTGCAGCCCCCCCACCTGTAGAAGGAAAGAAGAAAAGAAATAAAAAATAAAACAAAAAAAATTGCAAGTCCCAGAACTCCATGCATGTGTGCTTGGAGTTACTGGTACTCACAGAACTCCAGACTGCTGTGTTAGGCAGTCCAGATAGGGGAGAAAGGCATCTCTACCCTGCAGCCCAGAAGTCTGTGTGGTGATGGTTGCACAGAATGGAAGGACACTGGACTGCATCGCCCGCAGGCTGGAGTCTGCAGCCTCTTGGAGAGCCAGGAAACCAGCCATTAGCTTGCAAGGGCGGGCTAAGTAGAAGCAAACCAGCCATTGATTCAGGACTGCTTCAATCAGATTAAGGTGTGTGAATCCAGGGCTGCTGCGGATTTAATTCAAGTAAGGTGTGTGTGTGAAATGCCCCAGTTGCTATATACTAGTGGCTAGAGAACACATGGTGGTGGGTAGAGAATAATCAGGCTTGAACCCTGTACTGTGGGTGCAGGTGGCAAGGGCCTGAATTCCCTACCCACCACCATCTGTAAAAAGTTTGCAGATTTTTGCCTCATATTTGTTCTGTTCCTCATAAAATCTGTGGTTTCTGTATGTTTGTTTTTCCTTGCAAAGTCAGCGGTGCAGTGGTGCACTGGTAGCATTGTTGCCTAACAGGTACAGGTTCTCTAGATTGATTCTTGACTGGGGTGCTTTCTGTATTGAGTTTGCATGTCCTCCCATCTTACAAAGACCTGTATTTGGAGTGTTTGTCCTAGCTCTGCTGAAAATTAATTGTCTTTTGTTCCAAGTCAGACTTTCCTGGTTAACAAATGTTAAATAAAAATAACAGGCATTTGAATTTCAGACTTCATATTCTTCAGAAAGTACATGGTAACACAAAACCTTTTATTCCAGCAATTTTCTAAGTTTATAACATGGATATTTGAAATTTGTCCCTATTTTTGGGACTGTATTCCCCTATTATTGGCTTTGTCCAGGTTTTTTGTGTTAAGGTTGAGAGCTATGGTGAGAACTGAATTCACTGAATATGTTTGGGGGCTGTATTCCCCCATTACTGGCTTTGCCCACATGTGTTTTGCTATGAGTTTGAGAGCTATGGTGAGAACTGAATTGAATGAATATGTTCGGGGGCTGTATTCCCTCATTATTGGCTTTGTTCAGGTGTTTTGTGCTAAGAGGTTGACAGCTATGGTGAGAACTGAATTCAGTAAATGGTAGCCATTTTAGTTTCAGTCTTCCTCACTTTCACAAAACAACTGATTTGGCATAGTGGTATGTTGCTCTGACTGTTTTGCACAGGGTACCATGGGTTCAAGACTTGGCAGTGAAATGTATGGTGGTAACACAGCATGTTATTCTAGCAACTTTCTAATATTATGCAAGCAATGTTTAAAATATGTCCCTGTTTTTTGGGCTTTTGTCCCCCCCCCCAATAAATTTTGGCTTTTTCCAGATTTCTTGTGCTGCAAAGTTCAGAGATACAGCTGAGTGTCAAGTAGATTTTACAAGGAGCTGAGAGCTGCAGGGGAACAAAAGTTTAGTGGTGCTTATGCTGAGTCTTTTTGCATTGTTAATAGCACAACAGGTAGTGTACTTGCTTTTGATGCAGAAGGCTGTGGATTCTACTCCCACAGTAGGTAGATGCATTGCTGATACTGCACTGCCTTGTAAAGGGGGTCAGTGCTGCAGTCCTTTTTGGTGAAGATACCTAGTAACTATGAACCTGTTATCAGTTTGCCATCCATTCCCTATTGCGATATTACTAGCTTATCATTTTTTACTGTAACATAGGCAATTTATTCCTCAAGGTCAACAGGCACTTTATTTGTAGATGAAACAATGACATATAAAGTTGTTTGCTAGCAGCAACCTCTTCATTAGTTACAGATTTCTTTAATGTGGAATTATTTAGCTGTCTTTTACTTCTGCAGAGATTGTGCATATTTACTGATACTGGTGGACTTTGGAAGTTTGAGTAGACTTTTATGATGGAAATGTTCTGAATTGGGCAGTTTTGTCATTATTGGTGCATGCATTTTGTTTCATTGTTTACTGGAAAAATGTTCAAAACAATAAATTTAAAATGCCATCTAACAACTGTACTGTATTGTACAAGGAATATAATTTAATACAATCAGGAAGGTGTATCAAAGAGCATGTGTATGTTTCGTGTTCAAGGGCCTATGATTTGAAAATGGCCCAAAGTTCATCTTTTTCTGCAACTGGCAAAATGTATTTTCTTTGAATGTGGGTTTCAATGTTGTTTCAATGAATGTGAGCTTAAAGGGCAGAGAAGTTTTAGTGCTGTCTATTTTCATTGTGAGACTGCATTCCTTTGTTTAGCAGATATCTATTAGGGATTGTGCTGCAAAATAAAACTTTCAAATGAAATCCAAATCATTGCAGAAGTAAAGCGGTGTGAACATTACAGTGTTTATGGTAAATGGGGTGAATAGCCAAGTAATGGTTCATTGGAATGGCTGCAGGGGGGAGGCTCCATTCAACCATGATTTTGTGAGGGGGGAAGGGCGGCAAACTCAAACACAGCCCCGGCTGAACTATACCTCTCAACTGTCCAGATTCTTGCAGAAAGAATAGATTTTTGCTTCTTATTTTTGGTTTGTTCCTCATAAAATTTGTGTTTTTCTGGCAAATCATTTAGGAATGAAGTCACTAGATAATGACAGACATTGAGTTTCAGACGTCATAACCTTCAGAAAAATGCATGCTAAAGCAAGACCTGTTATTCTATCAACTGTCTTAAGTTTATACAAGAGCAATTTTTAGTACTGCTTGTATGTTCCCCCAATATATTTGGCCTTGTCCAGATTTCCTGCATTAAGAAGTTGAGAGGTATGTGCAAATTGCTTCATAGAATTAGAAATATCCAAACCTCTCAACCGTCCCCAATTTTGGCTCAAAATGTTGCTCTCCCCCTAATAATCCCTACTCAAAATGGCAATTTTGGAAGAAAACATGGAGGGTTTACAATTATAAATAACTGTAATGATCCTTTTATTTCAGAAATGCATGTAGATACTCTTATTTTGTCAGCTGCTCAAGTTAACAGTACTAATATTATAAAGGTGTCCCTTCTTTGACAGGTTCTCAGCTGTATTGTGTGGCAATTTTATATTTTTGCTTCACATTTTTGTTCTGTTTTTCATAAAATTGTGGTTTTCTGGCAAATTAGTGGCAAATGATTAAAGATTGAAGTTAGAAAATAATGGCAAATATTTGAGTTGCAAATTTCATAGTCTTCAGAAAATTCATACTAATGAAAGACCTACTACTATTCTATTACCTTTCTAAGTTTATAAGAGCAATATTTAAAAATTGTCCTTATTTTTGGGCCTGTGTCCCACTTCTATGTATGGTTTTGTCCAGATTTCTTGCTCTGACATTGAGAGGTATGAGTGTCAGAGCCATCACCATCAGCCAGAGACATTTCAAATTGTGACATACTTGTTGCGCCCCACTCCCCATTGTAGTGGCTCTGGATGTGTCCAAGCAAGGCAAGGAGCAATTATGCAGTGTAAGTGTGCAGAGTATTCCCCCATCCAAGGCAGACCACAAGTACGACCGTGGCTTTTCATCTGTCCCTGATTTTGCAGAATGTTCTGGTTTTCTGTCATATTTTTATACTGTTGATTTATGCTTCTTATTATTCAGAAAATGCATGCTGTCACAGTGCCCTGTTGCTCTGTGTTTATGTAGCAGTGCTTTAATGACCATCGGGTAAGCTTGTCAGAGATTGTAAGATGCAAGTAAGCTTTAATAAGCATACTGTTAAAGAATTGGTAAAACATGCAAACGGATTGCTACGTAAATAAAAAACTGCGAAAACACCTATAAGTGCCCAAAGAATAGTTCAAAACGTTGACCCAAAACGAACACCGACCAAAATAAAAGTATAAATACCACTGGTTTATTGAATCACGAACAAAACCACAATACGAATGAAACAATAAAGAAAGTAATGACAGTGAGTTAAGCACTTTCACCCATTGCTACAGAGTTTCATCAGAACTCTCTGAAACAATTACCCTCAGACGCTTAAATGCCTTTTTAGGCGCCAACATAATTTCAAATCTTTAAAGTCATATCACAACAATATCACATAAAACATGGAAATATAAGTATATCAAATTTCGTAAAATACAAATGTACAATGACAATGTGTACCTATACTAAATATAAGAAATGTTTGCAGTTAAAAATTCCAATAATAATGTATGTTTAAAATACGAATAATGTACAAATAATATAAGTCCTTCGTCTCTACAGCTGATACAACCATAATACATATTGTTTCCTGTGTATAAGTATGTAAATAAATAAATATATATAAATATAAAATGTTGACAGTTGAAACATGTTCAATCCTATGAGTACATGTAAATAAATACACTACCATTATATAAGTAAATCAATGAATAAATACTATTCTTATGAAACTAGGGTGACTAAATTTGACAACAATAAACACATTTGACATAAAGCCCGATGATGTTGCATAAGTATAAACAACCCGTACATACATATAATTATATTAAATAAAATTATAAATATAAAAATGAAGATAAAATTGTATGTATGATACATTAATTTTGATATTGATATTTAATAAGACTATTGAATAAATAAATAAATTGTCCCCATACACATAGGTGTTAAAAATCTTTTTGAATCATAAATCAGAAATCTGTGTAAAATTTGTTAAAATCTAAAATGTCTGTATAAAATGAATATAATCCGTATGATGACTATATGAAATTCAATTTCATGAGGGAGCTATGACACTGCTAAATAAACGTGAAGTATGTTAAAAATATTATAATATTACAGTTAATAGATTGTGGGATACAGTAGAGGCTTAATTGATATGTGGTCATTTAAACCTGGGGGGGGGGTGGTGGCATCCAAATAAATTTGCCACAATACTTCTCTATAACCTAACAAACTTTTTATGTCCCCTCCCATAGGGCTAGATTTTAATACTTCTAAAATAATGAATTTAAAATTATAATCTTCTCCTTCATAAAAAATGTGCTTATATACTGCATTATTCATGTCTTTAGTTTTGATACTGTAAGTGTGGTCATAAATTCTTTTTCTTAAATTTCTCTCAGTCTTACCAACATAAAAACTAAAACATTTTTGACATATACTTAAATAAATGACCAATTTACTATTGCAATTACCCAGTCTACTATAAACAAAACTTTTTAATTCATTATTTAAATTGATAATAATTTTGTCTGACATATATTTACATTGTTTGCATGACCCACATTTTAAACTTTTATTTGTCACTTTGTTTTTGTCTGTCTTTCCTTCTTTCTTGTGTTCCACCATATTTTTGATGTTACTACCCATCTTAAAAATAAAATTGGGTTTTGTACCTATTATTTTCGTGATTTGAACATCGTTAAATATTAGATGCCATGAATCACTTATAATATGTTTAATGTAACTAGCTGCCATATTGTACTGAATCACGCATGATTTTTTGTACCTATTACTAGAAATCAAATCTGTTTCTCCCATTTTAGAATCTGTATTGGTTAATTGTCCTCTAAAACTGTTACTTAATAACGGTTGATATCTAGTTCCCCTAAATTCCAAAATATATTTGATGGTAGACTCCATCATATAACTGGGGTATCCTCTTTGTAAGAACAATTTCTTTAAATACTCTAATTCCAATTTTAAATCTTCATTATTGGAAGTCATGCGTGCTGAACGTATACATTGACCCTTAAAAATGTTGTTTTTTAATTTTTCTGGGTGGCAGCTAGTATAATGAAGATAGCTATTGGAAAAGGTATCTTTTCTATAAATAAACGAAGATACTTGCTGTGTCTCATATTTTATTAAAGTATCTAAATAAGGTACACCAATTTTACTGTGAGAATGTGTAAATTTCAAATAGTTACTACTTGAGTTCAAAAAATGAATGAATGTGTCTAATAATGTCTCATCTGCTCCCCATAATATATAGATATCGTCTAAAAATCTTGAGTAATACTTAACGTGTTTAAAAAATTCACTAGTAAATAAGATATTGTCTTCCCAGTTAAGCATAACCAAATTAGCATATATTGGGGCACATGCAGCACCCATAGCAACACCTCTAGTCTGTTTAAAAAGTTCTCCTTCAAAATATATGTAATTATTGTCAAGAACTATGGACATAATTTCCTGTAATAAACATATTTTATTCCATTCTATACTAGTGTGTTTCCTTATACTATTACTGAAGGCTATGAGTCCTTCATCCTTCGGAATACAAGAAAACAAATCTATCACATCAATGGTTAAAAATATTATATTGTCTAAGTTGATATTTTTTGGAAAATTCATTAAGAATATCCATGAATCTTTAACCATATGAGGCACATTTTCATAGATAAATTTCAGTTTTGAGTCAATATATCTTCCTATTGGAAAAGTTTTAGAATGACTGCCTGATACAATAGGTCTAAAAGGGGGGTCGGAGGTATCTTTGTGTATTTTAGGGATACCTACAAACGTAGCCAGTTGTGGAAATTCCACCCTCAAAAATTCATATTCATCTCTAGTAATCCTTGCTTCTATATAATATTCTTCTATATATGAATCTATTCTACAATAAGCTATATTGAGTTCATTGATAGAGATGGTAATGTAATTTCCAGAATGATGTAGGATGTCATACATTGTCATAATGTACCGAAAATTATCATATAAGACTATACCACCCCCTTTGTCAGGCTTCATTACTCTTATGTTCTTGTCATTCATAATTTTATTTAATAAATTGTTGTCCTCTATACTCAAATTGTTATATTTAGTCATCTCTTTCAAATTCTTGTATTCATAATATGTTTTCCTTGATGTAATTTTATCGTATAAATCTACTTTCGGATGAGTAGGTGGGATAAATACACTCGCTTTTTTTAAAGAAGAAATTTGATCATCATCTTGTAATCTTATTTGGTTATCATTAGTCTGTGTATTGTTAAAAAATAAATCTAAATTAATTTTTCTAATATATTTTTTAAAATCAATAATAGTGTGTACCAAATTAAATTTGGGGTTAGGTATATATTTCATACCCTTACTAAATAGATTAAAATGTTCCTTTTCAATAACACAATCTGTGTAATTAAAAATGTTAAAATTGTCAAGTGTGTGTATGTTGCCTTTTACTTTAATAACTTTGTTCTCATTACTATCATCCTTATTCGACACTGAGTCCTGGTTGGCATTCAATACTGCCAATTCCTTGTATCTCTTACATAACTCTGATTGCGATTCCAAAACGGTTGTATCGATTGTTTCCCTTCTCTCTGAAAATCCTTCCTATTGATGTATCCTTTGTTGTGTTTGTATATTATATTGTTTCCCCCTTGCCCAAATTCTCTATTTTCTTCACGTAATTGTGTATTATGGTCTATGTACTCATGGTTATTACTACTACCTTTATTGCTTGGCCATATATAGGCTTTGTTGGTGTTATAATGTTCACTGTCCCTTTTCAATTTATTAGTTTTGCGTTTATTGGAGTTACTAATGTGTTTATTTGCTTCATTAAATTGCTTATTGTATAAGTGTTCTCATTGAGGGAATACCAAATCATTTAATATGCTATTATTCAATGTCTCTGCTTCTAATATGTATTTACTGAGTTTTTCATCATTATATTTCATTAATGACTCCATGAATTTAAATCCACAACCATCAAAAAAATTGTTGAATTCCTTCTTTAAATTTTCTGAATATTCAAAACCTAAAGGTAACTTGAAAAATCTCAAACCTTTAGGAACTATTTTCAAATCTATGTTTTTTTGACAAGTAAACGTTATCCACTCTCAAGTCATTAATATTTTTCAATTTTTTACCAAGCCTGTAAATCAGTGTCTTTAAATTATCATTCTCATAATTTTCAAACACAAAATCATTATCATTAGCATTGACATCATTCATTTTGTAATTAAACTGTAAAAAATTATTAAATCTATTGGCATTGTCTAGTCCATTTCTTTGTTCAGTAGTCATTTCTGAACCAATAACAATATTGTCAGTACCTTTACTATGAATGGATTGTCCAGCAGCTGTAGAGTATGTTTTAGTTGGAATAGTTCTTTTTGGTTTCGTTCCTAATCTAGTAACCTCATCATTTATATCATATAGAGAAAAGTCAAAAGTAAAATTAGAAAGGTTGATTTTACTTCGATTATGCGAGTCATTTATATCCAAAGCATTGATACTTTTACCCATTTGTCCTTTAGGTATACCCAAGCTGTCCGAGGAAACATTGACAGCCTGTTCATCCATTCTAGCTGTTTCATGATGAATGCTATTGTCTTTATCCATTAAACACTTGGGAGCTGTTCTAACTGTTAGAATGGATGAACAGGCTGTCAATGTTTCCTCGGACAGCTTGGATATACCTAATGGACAAATGGGTAAAAGTATCAATGCTTTGCATATAAATGACTCGCATAATAGAAGTAAAATCAACCTTTCTAATTTTACTTTTGACTTTTCTCTATATGATATAAACTATGAGGTTACTAGATTAGGAACAAAACCAAAAAGAACTATTCCAACTAAAACATACTCTACAGCTGCTGGACAATCCATTCATAGTAAAGGTACTGACAATATTGTTATTGGTTCAGAAATGACTACTGAACAAAGAAATGGACTAGACAATGCCAATGGATTTAATAATAGTTTACAGTTCAATTACAAAATGAATGATGTCAATGCTAATGATAATGATTTTGTGTTTGAAAATTATGAGAATGATAATTTAAAGACACTGATTTACAAGCTTGGTAAAAAATTGAAAAATATTAATGACTTGAGAGTGGATAACGTTTACTTGTCAAAAAACATAGATTTGAAAATAGTTCCTAAAGGTTTGAGATTTTTCAAGTTACCTTTAGGTTTTGAATATTCAGAAAATTTAAAGAAGGAATTCAACAATTTTTTTGATGGTTGTGGATTTAAATTCATGGAGTTATTAATGAAATATAATGATGAAAAACTCAGTAAATACATATTAGAAGCAGAGACATTGAATAATAGCATATTAAATGATTTGGTATTCCCTCAATGGGAACACTTATACAATAAGCAATTTAATGAAGCAAATAAACACACTAGTAACTCCAATAAACGCAAAACTAATAAATTGAAAAGGGACAGTGAACAATATAACACCAACAAAGCCTATATATGGCCAAGCAATAAAGGTAGTAGTAATAACCATGAGTACATAGACCATAATACACAATTACGTGAAGAAAATAAAGAATTTGGGCAAGGGGGAAACAATATAATATACAAACACAACAAAGGATACATCAATAGGAAGGATTTTCAGAAAGAAGGGAAACAATCGATACAACCATTTTGGAATCGCAATCAGAGTTATGTAAGAGATACAAGGAATTGGCAGTATTGAATGCCAACCAGAACTCAGTGTCGAATAAGGATGATAGTAATGAGAACAAAGTTATTAAAGTAAAAGGCAACATACACACACTTGACAATTTTAACATTTTTAATTACACAGATTGTGTTATTGAAAAGGAACATTTTAATCTATTTAGTAAGGGTATGAAATATATACCTAACCCCAAATTTAATTTGGTACACACTATTATTGATTTAAAAAAATATATTAGAAAAATTAATTTAGATTTATTTTTTAACAATACACAGACTAATGATAACCAAATAAGATTACAAGATGATGATCAAATTTCTTCTTTAAAAAAAGTGAGTGTATTTATCCCACCTACTCATCCGAAAGTAGATTTATATGATAAAATTACATCAAGGAAAATATATTATGAATACAAGAATTTGAAAGAGATGACTAAATATAACAATTTGAGTATAGAGGACAACAATTTATTAAATAAAATTATGAATGACAAGAACATAAGAGTAATGAAGCCTGACAAAGGGGGTGGTATAGTCTTATATGATAATTTTTGGTACATTATGAAAATGTATGACATCCTACATCATTCTGGAAATTACATTACCATCTCTATCAATGAGCTCAATAGAGCTTATTGTAGAATAGATTCATATATAGAAGAATATTATATAGAAGCAAGGATTACTAGAGATGAATATGAATTTTTGAGGGTGGAATTTCTACAACTGGCTACGTTTGTAGGTATCCCTAAAATACACAGAGATACATCTGACCCCCCTTTTAGACCTATTGTATCAGGCAGTCATTCTAAAACTTTTCCAATAGGAAGATATATTGGCTCAAAACTGAAATTTATCTATGAAAATGTGCCTCATATGGTTAAAGATTCATGGATATTCTTAATGAATTTTCCAAAAAATATCAACTTAGACAATATAATATTTTTAACCATTGATGTGATAGATTTGTTTTCTTGTATTCCGAGGGACGAAGGACTCATAGCCTTCAGTAATAGTATAAGGAAACACACTAGTATAGAATGGAATAAAATATGTTTATTACAGGAAATGATGTCCATAGTTCTTGACAATAATTACATATATTTTGAAGGAGAACTTTTTAAACAGACTAGAGGTGTTGCTATGGGTGCTGCATGTGCCCCAATATATGCTAATTTGGTTATGCTTAACTGGGAAGACAATATTTTATTTACTAGTGAATTTTTTTAAACACGTTAAGTATTACTCAAGATTTTTAGACAATATCTATATATTATGGGGAGCAGATGAGACATTATTAAACACATTCATTCATTTTTTGAACTCAAGTAGTAACTATTTGAAATTTACACATTCTCACAATAAAATTGGTGTACCTTATTTAGATACTTTAATAAAATATTAGACACAGCAAGTATCTTCATTTATTTATAGAAAAGACACCTTTTCCAATAGCTATCTTCATTATACTAGCTGCCACCCAGAAAAATTAAAAAACAACATTTTTAAGGGTCAATGTATACGTTCAGCATGCATGACTTCCAATAATGAAGATTTAAAATTGGAATTAGAGTATTTAAAGAAATTGTTCTTACAAAGAGGATACCCCAGTTATATGATGGAGTCTACCATCAAATATATTTTGGAATTTAGGGGAACTAGATATCAACTGTTATTAAGTAACAGTTTTAGAGGACAATTAACCGATACAGATTCTAAAATGGGAGAAACAGATTTGATTTCTAGTAATAGGTACAAAAAATCATGCGTGATTCAGTACAATATGGCAGCTAGTTACATTAAACATATTATAAGTGATTCATGGCATCTAATATTTAACGATGTTCAAATCACGAAAATAATAGGTACAAAACCCAATTTTATTTTTAAGATGGGTAGTAACATCAAAAATATGGTGGAATACAAGAAAGAAGGAAAGACAGACAAAAACAAAGTGACAAATAAAAGTTTAAAATGTGGGTCATGCAAATAATGTAAATATATGTCAGACAAAATTATTATCAATTTAAATAATGAATTAAAAAGTTGTGTTTATAGTAGACTTGGTAATTGCAATAGTGAATTGGTCATTTATTTAAGTATATGTCAAAAATGTTTTAGCTTTTATGTTGGTAAGGCCGAGAGAAATTTAAGAAAAAGAATTTATGACCACACTTACAGTATCAAAACTAAAGAAATGAATAATGCACTATATAAGCACATTTTTTATGAAGGAGAAGATCATAATTTTAAATTAATTATTTTAGAAGTATTAAAACCTAGCCCTATGGGAGGGGACATAAAAAGTTTGTTAAGTTATAGAGAAGAATGGTGGCAAATTTATTTGGTTGCCACCACCCCCCCAGGTTTAAATGACCACATATCAATTAAGCCTCTATTGTATCCCACAATCTATTAACTGTAATATTATAATATTTTTAACATACTTCACGTTTATTTAGCAGTGTCATAGCTCCCTCATGAAATTGGATTTCATATAGTCATCATACAGATTATATTCATTTTATACAGACATTTTAGATTTTAACAAATTTTACACAGATTTCTGATTTATGATTCAAAAAGATTTTTAACACCTATGTGTATGGGGACAATTTATTTATTTATTCAATAGTCTTATTAAATATCAATATCAAAATTAATGTATCATGCATACAATTTTATCTTCATTTTTATATTTATAATTTTATTTAATATAATTATATGTATGTACAGGTTGTTTATACTTATGCAACATCATCAGGCTTTATGTCAAATGTGTTTATTGTTGTCAAATTTAGTCACCCTGGTTTCATAAGAATAGTATTTATTCATTGATTTACTTATATAATGGTAGTGTATTTATTTACATGTACTCATAGGATTGAACATGTTTCAACTGTCAACATTTTATATTTATATATATTTATTTATTTACATACTTATACACAGGAAGCAATATGTATTATGGTTGTATCAGCTGTAGAGATGAAGGACATATATTATTTGTACATTATTCGTATTTTAAACATACATTATTATTAGAATTTTTAACTGCAAACATTTCTTATATTTAGTATAGGTGCACATTGTCATTGTACATTTGTATTTTACGAAATTTGATATACTTATATTTTCATGTTTTATGTGATATTGTTGTGATATGACTTTAACGATTTGAAATTATGTTGGCGCCTAAAAAGGCATTTAAGCGTCTGAGGGTAATTGTTTCAGAGAGTTCTGATGAAACCCTGTAGCAATGGGTGAAAGCGCTTAACTCACTGTCATTACTTTCTTTATTGTTTCGTTCGTATTGTGGTTTTGTTAGTGATTCAATAAACCAGTGGTATTTATACTTTTATTTTGGTCGGTGTTCGTTTTGAGTCAACGTTTTGAACTATTCTTTGGGCACTTATAGGTGTTTTCACAGTTTTTTATTTACTGTTAAAGAATTAACAACATTGAAAGCCTTTTCGTTGTTGCCATGCAAAGAATATTTACATAACTAGATAACGTATAAGCCTTAGATATTGAAATGCATATGACAATATTTGTAATAAAGGACAGGATTACAGTATTTTCAGAAGCTCATTACATTTGTTGGAGACTTGCAGTCATCTTTGCAAGCTTTACCCGTAAACTACGCAGAATGCCAATCTATCATGTGTGATCCATAACTTGTGCAGTAATCCTTTAAGCAATTTATCTTGAGCTTGTTTCTTGTTTGCTGTTCATTTTTTTTACTTTGATCATGTCTTCCCCATGAAACAAGTAGATAGTTGTTGTCAGGCAGTAGGTCTTTTTTGGATAAGAAACATTTTCACAGAGATTGCTACTTTCAGCATGTTACTTGGTAATTTTATAAAGCTGAATATAAATTATAATTAGAACTGCAGTGCAAGGAGAAGTGGCTTGAGTTGAGTTTTCAGTTTGATGACCAGTATAGTCCACTGGGCCAAGAAGAGCCTGTTTTCAGAGGAATGGCTTCTAATTACCTTTCTACTTCACAAAACTGACCAATTTCTTCTGTTTCAGTAAGTAACATGCTAGACTCATCTTGCCTTCTCTTACATTAAAAAATATTTATTTATATTTGTTAACTAAGTAGGTAAGGTAGTCTAAGGATCCCTCTCCAGTCACAATACTGGCCAATAAGTATAGACAAATAGAAAGGTTAACATTGTATCAAATTGGTATGACACAAATTTGCAAAATATATACAAAGAGACTGAATTTGCATGGTAACAATGTATTATGAGCCCTGTTTTGACTTACAAAAAATGCTAATCATATGTAAAAATGGTAATAATCTTATTTGCTAATGCAATAGGACTGCTGGATACACAGTCTATTTTCAGTGGTAACCCTGGATTAACATTTATCTGGTTAAGTGACTTGTTCAAGGTCACACAGGAAGCAAATAAGGGGTGAGGGAATCAAATCCTGTACCACAGGAACAAAAGCTCACAACCATAACCACTGCACCAAATGCCAGATGTTGTGCCAGCTTTCTACAAGTCTAATTGTGTCTCTTTTTAAGTGTTGTTATGATCAAGATAGTACAGGGCTCTCAAAAGAAATGCAGTACACCTTTTATCATATTATATCACCCTAGTATGTCACTTTGACATCCCTCTTCTGGGCGAGTAATGAAGGAGCGGCAATCCTCACCACTGACACTGATGGTAAATGTTCACTTGAAACAAAAATAGATACACACAGTAATTTCAGATGCAGCTCTCTGCACCAAGCACAATTTCTCTTAATAGCACAGAGAGAGCACACCCAGTTCTGGGGCTGGAATTCCTCCTCCAGGCCCCAAATAAGACTTTTATTTTATTTATTTTATTATTATTATTATTATTTATTTTATTTTATTTTATTTTCCGTTTGAAATGGGAGACAAAAAACTTATAAGTGTGTCTGCTTAAAGGCATTACAGCTAGGCATGGTTCTTGTGATCACTTGCATAGTATTATTCTTATGCTGCTATGTTCCTAAGTGTTCCAGAAAATTCTTCACACATTATTATTTGAAACAACAAACAAAGCAAGTAAAATCAGATGAGCTTTAATTACGGACCTCATCAGATCTCCAGTGACCACTACAAAACTCCAATTTATACAGATCTATTTAACAATGAATCAGTTACTAGTCTTGTTCTCAGGATACTTTTAACGGACATTAATTCTTTTTAACCCAAGCCTCTCTGTGGCAAATAATATCATTTTCCAACTTAACTCCCTAGTTTTTACATGGGAATTAATGTCCCTATATCTCTTACCACATAATGCATGCTCAAGTAACTGAAATGTAAACTTTTTATCTGTATTCACTTGGATATGTTTATATAAAGGTTTAGTATTTAATTGATATCTTATTTCATATATATTTTGTTTCTCCATATCACCACATTTTCTAACAATTTTTCCTACTTAAAAGCAGAAGCATTTCTTGCGTGCCTCACAATATATGTATATATATTTATTTATAATCATAATATCTAATGCTTTATATATTCTTTTAGAAATAGAATGTATAAATATATCAGTATATTACCCCACTAACAGGCTGCACAACTATATCATTTTAAAGTACCTCTTACCCTGCAGTTACAATCTAATTATGCATCCTTTTATATTACAGAATACAGAAGGCAAGATGAAAATAATAGCTTCTCCATCACAACCTGTTTCACTTCTGGAGTGGCAATTAATATGACCAATTCCTCCTAAAAATGTTACACACATTTACAATACTTGATGTATATCTAAGTGGAAAATACATCCCCTCATTCTTGTCCTCAGTCTGTGTCACCTGTTCCTCTCCTCTTATAAAATATGGTGCAGCAGTATCCAACATATGATCACTTATATATTTCATATTGTCACTGGGTCTGTTTTTTTTTTTTGCTGTTGAATTGTCTTTTCATTGAATCAAAAATCACTGAAAGAATTTTTTGAAACACATTTTGATGATACATTTCATAGAAAATGTCAAACACTGCAAATGCTACTTCAGAACTTTATTTAAGTTTATGTAAGCCCCCTGAACACTCCATGTGAGTGTGTGGGGGATACTACCTTCACAACCCCCCTTACTTAAGTATACCAACTCCATGGCTGTACAACCAAAGAGAAAAGAGAAAAGACCACACACAGTAAATCACTGTTGGGACACAATGGTGGCCATTGCAAGGTATAAATGATGCCCTAAACTAACTTGTCATATAACACCAACTAACCTAATATCTTAAATGACACCAGCTACCCTTCCACAGTTTTCTATAAAATATGGTTCAATGAAATGTGCTTTCAACAAAATGTGTTTCAACTGAATTTTTTTGTACTGATTTGTGATTCATTAAAAAGACAATTAGATTAAATGAATGGCAATCATTCTCATTAATTTCATTTAATCCATATTCACTATTAAACATATTTTTTTCTTAATTTGTACAAATGCATGCTAAAATCTTTATCTTTCATAGTTAATCTTGAAGGTAGTAACATCTGGGAACATATTATACTAGTAAATATGTACTATAGGTATACACTGTCTGTTGCCAAGAGGTGGCTGTATCTTTCTTTTAATAACAGGCATAGAAAATTTTGCTTTCAAATTATTTAGTCTTTCCATATCATAAAATATTAAGTATTAATAAATCCTTAAAAAATAATTTTCCATGGGAGGGAAAACCTTTCCAATGAAACTGTTCTGTTGGGTATAGGTAGACCTGCTGTGATATAATTGTACCAATGGGAACTCTTGTAAGGTCAGATCCCAGTATTAGCATAATATGCTAATATACCCTATCCTGCAGTGATGGCAATGAAAGACAAACATTTTTTATGAATCTTTCCCTGCTTTGACAGTGGAAGAGGGAGCAGACTTGGTGTGCTTTTACATTATTACAGACTCTTGTACGTATAGTACATTAAAGTGCTGTTAATAAACATGGAGTATCTCATTGTTATTACGGCAATCCATGTTTATGGATTATGGTAACAATTGAACAGCATGCTAAACATAGCACAAATATGTCTGTGATGTTTATGAATCTGGGGTATGATTTTCCACTACACCCATATTTAACATTAACTTGTGGTGATGCAGTGGTTAGCTTTGTTGCCTCACAGCAAGAGATTCTCTGGTTCAATTCTCAGCTGGAGCACCTTCTGTGTGGAGTCTGCATGTCCTCCCTGCAGTTGAGTGACATTTAAAGACATGCAGTTAGGTGAATGGGTATACCTTCATTGAAAATAAAAACAATAACCACCAGCTTCAGGTACAAATAAATCAGGTCCCAAAAAGAATAGCAAGTTGAAATTTAATGTCCACTGTGTATCCAGTACAATAGCAGCAAAAACGATGTTCACAAAATCACAATACGTTTGTTAAAACACAACGTTTCGTCATCAACTTCTTCAGTAATGACACCCATAGTAAAGACTTTTCCTTATATAGTAAATTTACTGCAATTAACATTTGAACTGACCAATCATGTTATGAAACACAAATAAATTACCCTAATATTTTGGATACTTAAATTCACCATGACAATTGTGAGATATATTTGAGTATAAAATCAAATGTTAAGTACATTTCAACTTTAAAAGTGTATACACATTTGTTAAAATTAAAATTCTAATATAAATTAATTAAAATATTTAAAATATTTAATTCTGTCACGAACAATCCATAAACTCTGTTCCATGTTATGTAGCAGTTTACACCATCTAATGGTCAAATGCAAGAATCACAATAAAAATCACAATAAAAAATGACTTGAATAAAAACAAAGCTAAAAAAGTACTGGAAGGAAGAAATTATATACTCAAAGATTCGTGGGACTTTTTAAGGAAAGTGGAACCAACTTTGTACAGTGAAAACCTGAGTTTTGGCACAATGGATGTTGTTGATCTTTTCGGTTGTATTCCACATGAAACGGGGCTATACTGGTTTGAAGAAGCTTTAATAGCCAGTAAGAAACTGACGCACGGAGAATTTAGAAACACCTTAACCCTAATGGAAATTGTACTAAAAAATAATTTCATTTATTTCCAAGGGGAATACTATAGACAAGAAAAAGGTGTAGCTATGGGGGCACATTGTGCCCCAACTTATGCCAACATTATTATGGCCTTTTGGGAGGAGAAATTTTTGCTTAATTCGCATTTTAGTGACCAATGGGTGCTATATGCCAGATTTCTTGATGACCTTTGCTTTTTTTGGAAAGGTAATAAATGCAGTTTTGAGAAGTTGGTTGAATATGTCAACAAAACCACTAACTTCTTAAAATTTACTCAGAATTTTGACTCAAATATACTGAATTATTTAGATGTTAACATTAGCAAAAAAGATGGAAAGTTTACATCAAAGATATATAGAAAAGAAACATTTTCCAATTGCTATTTACATTTCAGTAGTTGTCACCCCCATTTCAGAAAAAAAGGAGTTGTAAAAGGGCAACTAGTTCGCACAAGTAGAATGACATCTGAAGATGATGAATTAATTAACGAAGTTAATGTACTTAGAGAGCTTTTTGCTGTGAGAGGTTATTCACACGACTATTTTAACAATATTTTAGATGAAGTAAACAAGAAAAGGAAGGGTCCCTTTGCTCCTATCATAGGTATAAAAGACACAGCTGTAATAAAAGCAAACAACAATGTTGACATTGATCAATACGGTGCAGGGCTTGTCACCACCTTTAATGAACATTCAGTCTTAATAAAGGAAATTTTTGCCAAAGAATGGAATGCCTTCTCAGAAATTTCTGATTTAGAAGGTATTTTTGATAAGGAAGTAACTTATACCTATCGAAAAGGGAGAAACATAAAGAATATTTTAGAGAATTGTCATAATGTCAACAGAATAAGCAAGAATAGTAAAGCTAAGAAAGGATTGTTTAAATGTGGTAGGTGCAACTATTGTATGCATCTACTGACTGGTACCTCAATTTACCTAGAGGCAAGAAATAAGACATTAATTCTAGATAGTTTTGCAAATTGTGACACTAGTGGCATTATTTATATTGCTATATGCAAGAAATGTTCTTCTTTTTATGTCGGAAAAAGTGAGAGGAAGCTCAAACAAAGGATCTACGAGCACCTTTATGACGTTAGAATGAAAAAAGACAAAGATGCATTAAGCAAACATTCTATGAAATGTCCAACAACAGGTTATCAATTTTTTGTGCTTGAAGTAGTTCCCAATAACCCCAGGGGTGGTATGTGGGAAACGCTGATTGAATATAGGGAGTTACACTGGCAACTAATACTTGATTCAGGAAGAAATCTGGGATTAAATGATATGGTCTCTCTTGCACCAGTGCTTAAATTAAGGGCAGCAAAGCTCTAGCACTTTTTAATAAAAGTATATCTTAACATGTGCAATACCCATTTTCCTTAGGGAATTTGTAGATTTATTTAATATTTTCAATAAACTTTTATAAAACTATCATTAAACTCATTAAGATCAATTGTTTTGGGTATCACATTTAGTAGTTTTTAATAATTATACATTTTAAACTTGTTTTTATTCAAGTCATTTTTTATTGTGATTTTTATTGTGATTCTTGCATTTGACCACTAGATGGTGTAAACTGCTACATAACATGGAACAGAGTTTATGGATTGTTCGTGACAGAATTAAATATTTTAAATATTTTAATTAATTTATATTAGAATTTTAATTTTAACAAATGTGTATACACTTTTAAAGTTGAAATGTACTTAACATTTGATTTTATACTCAAATATATCTCACAATTGTCATGGTGAATTTAAGTATCCAAAATATTAGGGTAATTTATTTGTGTTTCATAACATAATTGGTCAGTTCAAATGTTAATTGCAGTAAATTTACTATATAAGGAAAAGTCTTTACTATGGGTGTCATTACTGAAGAAGTTGATGACGAAACGTTGTGTTTTAACAAACGTATTGTGATTTTGTGAACATCGTTTTTGCTGCTATTGTACTGGATACACAGTGGACATTAAATTTCAACTTGCTATTCTTTTTGGGACCTAATTTATTTGTACCTGAAGCTGGTGGTTATTGTTTTTATTTGTTTTATTTTTCCGCCTTGGCTCTGGTTGTGTATACCTACATTGAAGGTTGGGTGTCAGACTGGTCTGGCACCTTGGCACTGTAAAAATCTACTGCCAATCATAGGCAGACTGGTGTTCTGTTGTGGTGACCCCTAACGGGGAAAAGCCAGAAGACATTACTTTATTGACTAAAGTATTTTTGTTCTTATTGCATCTGTTTTAAGTGAATATTGAAGCAGATATGCTTGTTTGAGATTATTTAGTGTGCATTTGTCTGAGACAAAGCATTACTCATTACTCATTACTGTTTGTACTGAATAAACAAGACATTAGCAGAGTAATACTGATGTACAGGATATATATATATCAGTAAAATTGTATCTGTCAATAAAACACTAAACACCAGACTGTTGTGTGTACTTTGGTATATGGTAGTTTGAATGTATATGTAATGTTGACGTTAACAGATTAGCTATAAGAAATGTTCCATGCACCAGGATCTGGTCCCTGAATAGTAATGCTGTGGTAACCATTGTTTTTCATACTGCAATATGTCACGGTCTGACTGCAGATTATAACAAGCATCTGCCATGCATAAATATCAGAATTACAAGGGTAATTGTCCAAACAACACACTATTATACTGAAAACAGTCAGGAAAGAAGCAGCAGTAGCTCATTGTGATGAAACACACCCTTGTGTTCTACTATTGCACAAACCAGCACTTTTTTTTATCTTGGGAGTGCTATTAAGCTGTATGTATAATCTCATCCAAGAATATGTGTAGAAACATACTATTCAAGTCAAAAACAAATCCAATAGTAAGCGAAGTCCGTAACCCAATGTGTAGAAACAGTCAGGTATTGTTAACAGAAATTTCCTCCACAAGTCTGCCAGGTAAGACAAGGTATAAATGAACTGTAAGAAACCTATAATTACACACTGTGTACAACACCCACTGTCCAGCCCCAAGGCTGCAAATGACAGCAAGAGAAGTATGTATACCAAGTTGTCACCTCCGAGAAATGTCCCTCAAGGGTCACTCTGTCACAGCTAGTGGTTACTACAGCCAACACCCAGGGTGACCGATAGAAATCAAGGTGGATTATGGCACTAGCACACACACACACACACACACACACACACACACACACACACACACACACACACACACACACACAGTTATGACTGTCAATATATCACCTTGACTATGTGAAGATGTGTAGAACCAGTCAGGTAGTGCTAACAGATATTTCTTCCACAGGTCTGCCAGGTAAGAAAAAATATAAATGAGCTGTAAGAAGCCTGTAATTATACACTGTGTACAAACATAACACTGACCAACCCAAGGCTATAGGTCAATGTAAAGTGAGGTAATACCTGTAGAGTAATGATTAGAGCAATGATCATTAAAGTTGTGAGCACTTCAAGCATATACAGTTGTTAATTGACATCCCTCTCTCTCCCCACCTTATCTGCACCAATAATCTAAACACATAAATCAGTGGGTATGTTTTTTACCAAACGTATTGTTGGGACATGTGTCCTATTGTTCTACAAATATTGAAATGATTTTCTATTAATGTTCCCTGTTCAAATACTATCATTGGTTGCCTATTGCTATCAATGTAACTTGCATGCAGTTATAATGCCCACTGTGGTTCCATATATGCATGTGTTCTGTTTGCTATGCAACTGTTCCAATCTATTATTTTGGATTAATGGATTAATGGGAATACTCATGCATGCTCTTATAACTAATCCTAGAATGTGTTTTCATGACTAACTAACATATGTTGTACAACTGCAGCACCACAGCACATCTGGGAACGCCAATTCCAGTAGATCCGCCTTTCCCGCCTCATCTGGTCGTGGCACCAGGCCCCAGCACATCTAGGACCCCCTCTGGGACCTCCTCATCTGCTGGTCCTGGAAAAGCCTCAGGGGATGGGGTTCAGCCCCACAGGGTGCAGGCGTGGACAGGATCCTGTCACCCGAAGTCAGGTCCAGGGTCTGGTACGTAGTGAGCTCTGCAATGAATCTGCTACACCAGCTTGAGGGCTGTGTGGTGCATCTATAGGGTCAGCCTACCCCTCCTGCTCAGCCCCAGTGCAGCCACCTTTGGGGCCGTGAAGGTGCAGTGGTGACTGCCCATGGATGAGGACCTCAGTCCCACTGTATCCATTTGGAGGCTCGTGAGTATCTGATTACCAACCACTCCTCCCTGTCCAAAGTGTTCCTCCCACATGTGTCATATACCGCCTCTGTCTGCTGCCTTGTCTGTCTTGTCTACCTACCCAACCTACCTCCCCAGATATACTTACTATCTTTCCCCAACATCCCACTCTCACCTTAAAAAAAAAGTGCAATCTGTTACCACAAAAAAATGCCGACCTATACATAGCTGTCCATTTCACAAATATGTCCACTGGACATATGTAATCTGGTCTAATTGGCATCACAGCACATTATTGTTGCCCTCACCTCTCTCAGGGGTTTGAGTGTCCAAATTTAGCTCCATAGTTTAGTACTAAGCTAACTGCCCTTGTGAGCCATTTTAAGCCTAGCCAATTATCCCTTGTGAGACTCAAACCCTGCACTTTGTGTTTGTAAGACAAACACCTTAGCCATTAAGCCACCCTCTCAACTTTCTATACAAATTCTGTATATATGCACAGCCGTTGCTGTAGAAGACATGGACAGCTATAGACCTTTCCTACACCCATCCTGCACATCCCAAGCTATCTTTCATATTGTTTTTCCCTCTTCGTATCCCCTTTTTCACCACTTTCCTATCACCCCTTTTTTCTTTTCTTTTAAAGAAATTAGTGCAAGGGTAAGTGGGAGTAAGTGTGTTTCTGCTGTGCGAATCAAAGCTAACTCAGATTAAGCACTTTTAGGGCTAACTGTTTGTAAGCATAGTTAACCGTAAGTTACCATTTCTTACCACAGACAAACCCACGGAAACCTGCTTACAACTGCTTAAAAGTGCCTTAATCACTCTGTATCCAACAGCCCTTCTTCTGCCCAGCAACAAAATAACCAGCCCTTGCAAGACTTGAACCCAGGACCCTGCACACCATAGCCACAGCAATCTGCCACTAAGACATCTGAGCTGCAAGCATGTATGATGTTTTGTCAAACATATCATTCAGTAGAGTCAATCAACAGTAGGGAAAAGATTCTGTAGAATTAGTCAAGTTTTGTGTGTGTGTGTGTGTGTGTGTGTGTGTGTGTGTGTGTGTGTGTGTGTGTGTGTGTGTGTGTGTGTGTGTGTGTGTATATATATATATATATATATATATATATATATATATTCACACACACACACACACACACACACACACACACACAAATGTATATGTGTATGGAGATGCATATACATATGGACAATAAATACATAATATATGTAGAGATATACATATAAAATATATACATTTAGAAATACTTGTATAGATAGAAAAGTAAATCAATATATATATATATATATATATATATATATATATATATATATATATATATATATATATATATATATATATATATATATATATATATATATATATATATATATATATATATATATATATATATATATAGAGCTATACATATATATATATATATATATATATATATATATATATATAAATATAATAATAGATGTAGACATATTCATATATATATATATATATATATACACACACACACACACACACACACACACACACACACACACACACACACACACACACACACACACACACACACACATATACATATGTATTGGAGTTGTACATCAGATCCATATTCCAAACCTCTTACTGTAACAAATCTGTCCAAAGGATGTCAGAATGGGAGTCAATGGGCCCAAAATAGGGACCTCATTCAAATATTACCCTTATCTTTCTGCCTACAGAAGCAATGGTTCTGCCTTGAACCCAGGGTTCTGTACACCATAGCCAGAGCTATGTCCTACTACAGCATGTGAGCTCTGTAAAGTACCAATGCTTTTCCAAATATATCAGTCAGTAGAGTCATTTAACAGTAGGAAAAAGATCCTGTTGAATCAGTCAAGTTTTCTATATATACATGCATTTATGTATGGTGCTGCATATATGTGGACAAATCTAGACACAAAATATATCTGTAGAGATATACATGTAAAATATATACATATATAGGTTCATAGGTTCATAGATTAGTACTGGGCTAACTGCCCATTTGGGCTATTATAAGCCTAGCCAATTTTCAGAAAAGTATATAAATACATAGAAACATATACATAAATATACCTAAATATGTAACAGCTAGAAACAAATGCAATCTGAGGGTCATACTGCTCAACACTAGAAGTCTAAATCTTAAAAGGCACTCACTTGAAGCACTCCTTATTCACATAGGATGCGTACATGTCCAGACTGGTAGCCCAACATAATGCATCACAGATACTGCAGGTTTAGCTAATACAGGGTAAGACAGCAATTCAAGTTGTAGCATGCTATAGGTTCCCAACCATGTCCCAAGAGTCAAACCCCACATTCTTAAGCACCCTGGAGAATATTACTGTCCAATCTAACACTCACATACTGGTTGACCCCAACTACCCCTCCATTAGCTGTGAAAGCTACTCATGTATCAATGCACTTGCCCACTGTTTCCTGGAATGCATTCATTCCAATGGCCTGGACCAACTCGTTTCTACACCCACTACAGGTAGCAACATCATTGACCTAGTCAGTACTAACATGGGCGACTGTTGCTGTACACCAATTGTTAACTCCGCCATGGTTAGAGCTGACCACAATGTCATCACCTTAGAAATCCCAATCCCTCCCACCCCCCTACAAAGGTAACCACCATGAAAAACCTTTCCAAAGCTCACTTTGCTCCCCAAAAAACAGAGGTGGCTAACTTCACGGCATCCATGCAAATGGAGACTAGTTGCATGACCTCCAAATCACTCACCAATGCAGTACGAACACATACACAAATGCATGGATTCTGCCGTGCCCAATAGAAACAAGATGGTCCCCTCTAGAAAAAGGAAGCCAATCTGGTGGTCCCCTGCTCAAAGAAACTCTACAACAGAAGGAGGAAATTGATATGGAATAAGGTGATGTCCCAAGCCTGGAATAATCCCCTTATCAGCCTCAACAAACATATGAGATTCCTCATGAAATACTCTAAAGCTAGCTGTGAAAACAGAATTGCAACACACAGTAAAGACAACCACAAGGCCTCCTATAGTTATGTAAAGAATCTCCACGGCAATACCAACATGTGCTCTGAGCTACTGCACAATGGTACCTCCTATACTGAGCCAACAGATATTGCCAATATACTGGCACACAGATTCAGTGGCAACTTTACCCCTTTTCCCACCTCCAAAGAACCAATCACTATACCAGTACACTGCCAGGCACCCAGTAGTACTGCTGCTTGGGTTAAAACACCACTGTCCAAGGCCAAGAATACAGCTCCTATTGGACCTGGCAATATCCCTGGCTGTCTTCTGCATGAACTGCAGAGTGAACTGGCACATCACCTGTGTGCCCTGTTCAATCACAGCCTCAAGTCAGGCTTTGTCCCTACTGACTGATGCACTGCTACAGTCATTCCTCTCCACAAAGGAGGAGTGGCTGCAGACCCAGGGAAGTATTGCCCCATTAGCCTGACAAGGCTGTCTTTCAAAGCTATGGAATGCATCATCATGGACCTAAGAAACAGGGATATGGGAATCTCCAAACTCAGGATCCCATACAGTTTGCTTTTGTGAAAGGTAGATCATGCCTGTTCAATCAACCTGGTCAACTTCTTTCAGTCAGTCACCAGAGCTGTGGATGAATGCAAGGTGGTTTATACAGCCTATCTCAGTCTGGCCAAGCTCTTTAATAGCATTCCCCACTGAAGAATCATGGATAAACTCAATAAGCTACACATCAACCCCTATAACAGTAGGTGGGTTGCAAACTGTCTAACAGATAGACCCCGCAGTGTGAAAGTAGCTGACCCCAAGTCAGACTGCCGATCAGTCATGAGTGGAGTTCCACAGGGTTCAGTCCTGGGTCTTCTCCTGTTTGGCATCAACTTCTCTGAACTCCATGCTAACATGAAGGGACTCTGGCTGACAATGTTTGCAGACAGTTGCAAGTTGAGAGCTATTAACTACCCAAGTGATGTTGACATCCTACAGAAAGGCCTCACTGAGACCAATGACTGGGTGTCAGAGCCATGGCCTCAAGCTCAATGTCAAAGAATGTGTTGTCATCCCCCTTTGGGATGTCAGGCACTAAAGGGATGTTACAGCAACAAAAATCGGACACCAGTGTCAAAGTGCATACCCACAACCAGTTTCACTACAGTAACACTCACATACCGGTAGGTCAGGTGAACAGTAGAGTATACGGGCTGTGTGAAGAAATACATAATAGTTTTCCAGTCACACACTACCCCTACATACAGTGGCCCAGTTCTCAGTGTAGTCTGACTCCTGACTATGGTACAGGACACGTCTCAGTCTGCCCCTACAAAGGCATACAACCAATAGACCAGCAGACACTGGAGCAGCATACACAGTCAGATAAAAAAGGAGCCATAACACTTACATCTACCCCCCTACATATATAGCCCAAATAGCATGTACACATGACGTATACACAATCCTGATTGTCTGTCAACAATGGCCAGACATACACAGACCTCTCCAATGTACAGTTCACCTCAGAATGTACAGGCTCAGAACTGATATCTATGGCCTCTTCCCTGTAACATGTCTGTGGGTCTACTACATCACAGGGATGGTTGGAGGAATGAAGGCAAGAAATAATGATGCTAAATATGTCTGAGCCTCCTAGTGCATGACATCTGGACAAAGCATGACATTATTTGGGGACAGAAGCACAAACACAGGCATAGAGTGGACATATTGCTGTCAGAAATGTAGACAGTTGCTGATGTTACTGGGTTTGTTGTAACATATCCTTTATGAAGAAAATGATGTCAGTAATGCCAATGGATTTTAGTATTTACTGACTGCATTCCCCAGAGTCCTTGACTGATTTTCCAAGGACCACAACTCTCTGGGGACAGACAAAACATAACAGGTAAACATGTGGCCAGTCTGTGGACAGCATGTCAGTGGAGAGGTATATCAGAGACATATCACTGTTAGATGTGAAGTCACTCAGCAAATGCGTGTCCACACAAACCCTGTCAATCTATCAACCCACCATGTGTATAACAGCACTGATGATGACATAGTATCTGTTCACAATTCTGGAGATATGTCCCCCATGTTGTTGTGCTGTCTCTAAATGTCCTGTCCTGTGAAATATTCCCACCTACTGTCTGTGAATCTGTAGCCCACTACCTCTGTAATGTCCTTCACACAGGCAAGGAAAATGGCCAAGGACCACATGAAGGATGTCCCATTTATTGGAGCTAGCAGCAGTGTTCAGGCCAACAGCACAAAACTATGTGGGCACCTACATAGTTGTATGACCTTAGCAATACCTAACATCTGCACATCTACACAGAGGACAGACAGAAAGTGGACAGTAAACATGTTATGCATTAAGATGAATGTCCTGAAGGACAGAAGTCTGAAACTGAAATGTATACCATTACTACATGACAGCGGTCCTCAACATAGTACTCTACAGTTAATATAATAATATCTACGCCCCTCCACCTCCCAAATATAATAATAGCTATGCCCCCCACACCCCCCAATGTGGGGGGCTGTGCCCCCCCCAAACCCCCCCTTATTTAATATTCTCACTCCAGGGTTGTACTGCAGCGAGGCAGGGGCTATATTCCATTTTTGACCAAATTAACTTCGACCAAGCGAGCTTTCAGTCAAGTGAGCTTTCAGTGAAGTGAGCTGCCTGGAATCATTTTCGACCAAGTGTAATTTGACCAAGTGAATGGAATCCATATATATATATATATATATATATATATATATATATATATATATATATATATATACATACATTTCTCTAAATGCCCATATAAACATATGCCGCTGATAGACCACCCATAACTGGGGCAGCATGCACAGTTGGATACAAAAGGACCCATGGCACTCACATCTGCCCCCCCCCCCCAGTCCAAATAATAAGTGAACAGTACACTGCTATGAAATCATGATAGGCCATACACAATGGCCAGACATATACAATGTACTCTTAGCAAAACAACTACAATTAGTGAAGATAGTAAACAAAAATACAAACAGCCAGTAATTCACACAAGTTCATTTTACTCTGATGTCTTTGCCAAAGCCTTCAAGGAATAAAACATTACAATAAATACTTGCCTTAATTAGAAGAAGCAATTAACACTTAAGTACATTTAAATACACAGCCTCCAATTACACTCCTCATTCAACCCCTAGGGGATAAAGTATCACATTTAAAAATATACATTGATTCTGTACATGACAATTGTTCTTTTATGTCTTTTTGATCAAACTGAGAAAAATACTTTTTCCAAAGCAATAAACAACAAATGAAGAATCCACTGTCATCCAGCTTATACTATAGCCTCTTTACCTTATGGAGAATTTTTGAGACTGAGACGATTATGTAATAATAATACAGATTTTTATAAGGAAATTAATATTGCATGTAGTATGTTTAGATCAAGAGGTTATAATAGTTATATGATTCAAACAGCTATAGATAAGATTATTAATGAACAACATAGAGTTGGTACCTATAGAAATATAGTGGGTAGAAATAAGAAAGATACTATTGATAAGGAGAGAAAATTAATTTATTTTGTCTCCACTTATATTGTATTCAGTGGTGTTTTAATTGATGTGGTGAAACACCACTGGATTTTTTTGTTTAAATCTATGGATTTGGTGAAATTAATCTCAACATCTCTAGGTATTTCATTTAAGAGCGGTAGAAATCTAAAGGATATTTTAGTACATAATAGATTCAGATATCCCATCAAGGCACAAAAAACTAAGACTATTCATGTAAAGGGCACTATGCCTTGTGGTCACTGCAATGTATGTAATTTTGTTGTTCTAACTTTTAATTATATAAATGGTCATTTATTTTATGTTAATAATACATATAATTGTAATACTGAAGGCATTGTTTATGTATTGAGATGCCCCTGTGGTCTTGTATATATAGGGGAAAGTAAAAGGACATTTAAAATTAGACTTCAAGAGCATATCAGGAATATTATAAATAAAAAAGAAGATAGTCCTGCTGCTAAGCACTTTATGTTGGTTCATTACTCTAATCCTAATGGGCTGCAAGCTACAATTTTAGAACAAATTGATAAAGGTGTATTTTCTGATCATTTGTATAAGAAAAAGTTATTGTATAAAGAAAGTATTTTTATCTTAAAATATGATACTTTATCTCCTCAGGGTCTTAATGCAGAATGTAACTGGAGGCTTTTAATTTGATTTGATTTTTAATGTTCATTGGTTAATTGATTAATATTTATTGAGTAATTGTCTTGTTTACTAGAATATTTAAACTGTGTTCATTTTGTAATGTTTTATACTCCTTGAAAGCGTTTGCCAAAGTGCTAGAGGTATAATAAATGCAGTTTACATCAAGTGGATTCTTCATTTGTTGTTTATTGTTCAACAACACTTTTTTGGTCTGTATCTTTTTCCAAAGCAGTACCTTGTAACCCACTACACTTAATTACATGTATATACACTGCCTCCAATTACACTACTCATTTAACCCATGATCTCAAGATCAATGCCAAAAAGTGCATTGTCATCCCTTTGGTAAAAACTCTGTACCCATGAACTACCACATAGGCGGTAGTCTACTTAACACTGAAAGTGTGAGAAGGGACCTTGGGACACAGGTGGACAGTAGTCTCTCCTTTGATAATCACATCGCCACAGTGGTCAGGAAATCCTTCTACGTGGCACACCTCATCACAAAATGTTTTTCATCCAGAAAAAAAGAGGTCATTGTTCCCCTCTACTCATCATTCATTAGACCCATTATAGAGTACAACGCTCCTTTTGGTATGTACCTCACAAGACATCTACAACAACTGAAAAGGCCGCAAAAATACCTCACAAAGAGGACTACTGGCCTCAAACAGATGCCTTACGCAGATCGTCTCAAAAAACTCCAGCTTTACTGCGTCGCATATCACCTACTCAGAGGTGATCTCTGCCTAACATACAAAGCTATGTCAAACCCAGAGCTGTTGGACATGCTCCACTTAAAGAAATCCCAATCCCTCCGAGCTACATGCTCTAGGGACCTAAACCTTGTCACCACAATAAACAGAACATGCCGGTGGGATAGATTCCTGTCCCAGAGACTTCCCGTACTCTGGAGCAGACTACCTATCTATGTCAAACAGAGCGCCTCATTAGCACTCTTCAAGAAAAATCTTGATGATTGGATGGGTAATAGGAAATTCACCCCGGGGATCACTTCTGTGGCTCTGCTTGACAGGGGCGCAGGAAAATTATTTTCTTGGGTGGCGAAAGCCAGGGTACCTTTTTGGCTAGGCTTATATAGGCCCTAGGGCCAATAGCCTAGTACCTACCTATGAAACTATGACCCTATGAACCCCCTAGGGGATAAGTATCACATTTAAGAATTTAAACTGATTCTGTAAATAACAAATGTTCTTGCATGACTACTACCCCCATGATGAGAATTATTAAAATGTACAGTTATATAACTGTCTTCTTTCTCATCAGTAATATGTCTCACATGTTCTAACAGCCTAGATTCAAAACACTTGTTACTCTTCCCCCACATAAAATATGTTACAAGGGCATCTACGAGCATTTTCCATACACCAACCTCTTGAATGTATAGAGTCCCACATGTTGTCCACCCTTTCCCCTCAGCAGGAATGACAACAAAATAATGGTAGACTCTAGCTATCAACCTCCTACTGTATGACATATGTACTAAACCTGACATAATTTGGGACTGAGGCCCAAAACATGGCCATACTTGAAATATTGCTGTTATACACTGAGAAAATTGCTGGTGTTACAGGGTTTGTTGTGACATGACTTTTCTGAGGGATATAAAGTCTGAAACACAAATGGATGTTAGCATTTACTGATTACAATCACCAGAGCATGCTACTGATTTGCCAGGGACAACACCTGTCTGGGGAACAGACCAAACATAACAGGCAAACCTGTGGCCATTATGTGGATAGCCCTCCAGTTGAGAGCTATGCAGACACAGAACTTTGCAGACTGAAACCCATGCAGAAGTAGAATGTTCAGACAAACCCTGTTAAACAAGCAGTATTCAAAACAAACATATAACAGCAATGGTCACATTCTGCCCCTAAGTCTTGAATATTCTCCACCATTTACTTGGCTTGTCTCCACAGGTCTTGTTCTAAGAGGTATTAGCTCACAGACCTCCAGGATGTCTTCCTCACAGGTAAGGGAAAGGGCCAATGCCCACATGAAGTACTCAGGAGTGTGTTGTCATGACAATGGCTATTGGAATAACTACACCGCTGCTCTGCATGCAATCAGCAACTGGGGAACACCAATTGGTGCTCAGGCCATCACATGATCATGAGCATTATATACAAAAGACAAGCTGTCATCTATTCAAACCACCTCTGTCATAGACAATCCATCAGTGCAAAGCTGAAGTGTGAGAAAAAAAGGATATATCTGTGAAAAATCCAGAAAAAAAGGTATGTGAAACAAGTAAGCATGTAATTGAATACAGTAGTTGGTCCATAATAATGGAAAATAGGGGTTTGAAATCATATGTCTCAACAAGACTTGCTGCTGAACAGCACTGATGGCCATAGCATGTGGCTCTGTCTGTAGTGACTAGGCCAGTTACTGGGATGTTGTACATATCCATGTTACCTGTGGATATAACCATGATACACATTTTGTCTTGTAAATGTAAGACAACTATACAGAGCATGTGCAAAGTAAAGTACTGTTGCAGAAGTGCATCTTGAAATGCTTGTATTATAGTGAGTTCATACCATTTAACTGTACAGTTTTATAAGCACATGTGTGCCTGATATCTGTAGTCACTTACACATAGACTTCTGTTATGTTGGGCAAACCATTGTCAAGTCTAACAATGACACCGTAACATAATAGCCTAGATATGAATGTGGGACATCCTTCAGGTTAGCACTGTGATAGCAAAGCCTACTGTGCAATCAATTTACTTATCTATGTATGTAAATAAGTTGTGCATGTTCTACTTTTGTGTAATATCAGTTTCAGTGCATACAACAGACATAAATGTTTACAGGTACTGTTTTTTGCATTGCCATGACAGTGATATGGGTAGTAGAATAGACATGATTATCAGGTTGTAATCGGAGAAGTGTGCAACTGTGTTATGACCCTCTGTCCATGCCTACCACAAACAGCTATCTGAACACATACGAAGAGTGGATATCAAGAGTGTACACACCTCTGTTGAAATGCCAGGTTTGTGTACTATACAAAAGTGAAACCACAGAAAATCTTGTCAAAACCTTTCCCACCTTGAATTTGACCCATAACCTGTACAATTCTATTGACAAACAAACAAATCTGTTAGGGGAGAAAATGTAAAACATGAGAAATGTGCAGCAAACTGGTTGCATACATGTGCACACACATAAACCACTACTTGGTTGATGCACCTCTTGCAGTAATCACAGCATTCTCTTTTTGGTTAAACATATGCCATAAATTAAAAAGACTCTTATTAACCCCAAATAATGTTCAACTGTCCTAGCAGGATATATTGGATATTTGCCCAGTTGCCTGCTACAGCAAAAGACATGTTTGGCAGAGAGCTTACAAAGCATTGAAGAAAAATCATTGTGGAAATGTATCAGTCAGGACAAGAGTAGAAAGTGTCCCCAACAATGGATATACCATGGAATACAGTGCAGACAGTCATCAGACAGTGGAGAAGATATGGGACAACAGTGACATTGCAAAAACCTGGACGTCCATCCAAAATGTATGACATGACAAGATGACAACTGGTCATGGAGGCTGACAGGGGACTGACAGCAACAGTCAATGAGCTGCAGGAATGCCTGTCAAGTACTGGGTGTGCACCACATGTGACAACAATTTTCTGTATTCCCCATATGTTTGCCCTGTGGTGTAGGGTTGCTAGATGGAAACCTTTTCTTACACAGAAAAATGTCCAGGGCTGGACAAACATTGCCAAACAGTGCATCAAGTCTCCAAAAAGCATGTTGGGCAATGTGTCATGGTCTGATGACACCAAGGTTAAACCTTTAGCCCACAATTCCAAAAAGTTTGTTTGGCCCAACACAACACTGCATCACCAAAAGAACACCACCTGGTGAAGCATGGTGGTGGCAGTATCATGCTGTGGTGTTGCTTTTCAAAAGCTGGAACTGGGCCTCCACTCAAGATGGAAGGAATTATGAACAGTTGCATATACCAACCAGTTTTGTCCCCATACCTTCAGTCATCTGCTAGAAATGTGAAGATGAAGAGGGATTTTATCTGTCAACATGAGTATGACCCTAAGCATACATACAAATCAGCAAAGGAATGGCTTCACCAGATCGGAATTACAGTTTGGGAATGTGCCAGCCAGACCTACACCCAACAGACAATCTGTGGGTTGTCCTGAATAGGGCTGTGCACAAGATATGCTCTCAGTAACTGACATATTTGTAGTGCTGTTGGAAGGAAGACTGGGTAACTATTGCCATGTAAAGATGTGCCATGAGGATAGACTCTGACCTAAGATGACTGTATGCTGTCATTATCTCAACAGGTGCTTCCACAAAGTATCTGTGTACGGGTGTGCAAACTCATGCAAACAGCTCATTGTACTGATTTCAATTTGCATATGTTTTACCACAACAGATGTTATGTTTTCAATGGAATTGTACAGGCTACAGGTCACATTAAAGGTGGGAATTGTTCTGAAATGTGTTATTTTGGTGTCAAGTTACAATAGCACAAAGACCAGGCATTGTAACAAGGGTGTATACATGTATTTATCCACACTAACTGTATGGACTCAGCAATACCTGACCTGTAAAAGCCACCTCCGCAAAGGTAGAGTAATGCCCTTTGGTCGACAGCTGCAATACACAAACCACATAATAGGTTCCTATATTGTTGTACATGGCCACATAGGTGCAGACAACAACTTGGAAGCATATCCACCTCTATCTGAATAAGCATGTAAGGTCACAGGTGACCCCATGTAAGGCTAACTATGAATACAAATCACGCATATCCACACTGCCAAAGCCAGTCAGAAGGGTGCCTCCACATATGTTGTCAGTCCCAGAGGCAACAACACAATTCTCCATGTAGTGGTGTCAAATCACACCTCATACACACATGCCATCAATACAGGCAACCTGCTTCAGACAGGTTAGGTGTGAACATCATCCCCCTGTCCCCCCATCCATATAGGGGAATATGCACATCAACCGCACCTCCCCCCTCATCAATGGTGAGCAGGTACATATTGCCTACTGAAAGGCAACAACATCATCTCTCCATGGGGTCTGATAACATCCCTGTCTGCATCCTACATGAACTCAGGCAAGTCCTCACAGTGCTATCACACAGCATACTCACACACAGCCTTGGCAATATCCACATACCATCCACATGGAAGATGGTCGCTGTCATCCCTCTATACAGAAATTAATGGGGAATAGAGGTTTATGCAATTAACTGTCCATCATTGGGGGGAATATGACACATCAGGGCCAGGAGTGAAATGCAAGCTAATATTGTGCTGATAGATTACAGGTGTATGGTGTAGTTGAGTGCTGGCAAGAAATATACACTGTTGATGTGCAATTTCTGTCCATACTGTTGACAACTGTATAAGATGCTATGATGTGTTTCACTGTTTTTCTTCCAGGCAGGATGCATCATAAATGGAATCCCCCATACAATGCAGCAGAAACTGATGAAATTGTAGAATTCCTAATACAGAACTACAACATGATGTCTGGACACAGCCAGGAACATCTGTGGGAGTGGAACGCCCTGTGGAATGACCTAGTCCACATGGTAAATGATGTCAGCCTGCACAAAAGAACGTATGAGCATGTTGGGCATCATGCAAATGACCTCCTATGTAATGCCTGGCGAAGGGCTGCTGCCAAAGCCAGGGAAGCAACAGCAACAGGTGGGGGCCCACTCATGCAGCTCCCACTTACAGCAATAGAACAGCTCATCACCAACCTTGGGGTACTCCCCAAGAGCAGAACATCTCCATGAAGCCAGCATCATGGATGTGGGTGCCCCCAAAACAATGGGCAAGGAGCATGCAGGTGAGACCCTAGTGCAAATTACTAGAGTACTTTAGCATACATAACCTATGTTTAACCTACATCTGTAGAGTATCTGCATGCATATGTCAGATAAGATAGTAGTTGTGGATGGGGTTTGGTAATGCACATAAGTGCACATCTATGGTGATGGGCAGCATAATTTTTACTATTGGGGGTTGTATTGTTAATGTGTAGAAATGCTGCTACCCTCCTGTACCAAGGCCACATGTTGACAGTACCTCTCTACCACATGTATTTAGCTTCCTCTGGTTTACTGGGACAGCAGCCTGTAGCTGGTGAGTATGTAATTTTTTTTTGTGCTTTGCCAATACACACCTAGCTATATTGCTTGATGTCCATATTCACTTGTGGTGGTGTTAAATGCAGTGGACCATAGTGGTCACCACGGGGGCCTATCTTAGAGGTAATGTAACATTCCTGCAGCATAGCTCACAACCTGTCAGTGCAAGACATGTGGACACAGACCAACAAACTGGAGGGACAAATGGGCTATAGTAGGGACAGGTATAAAACATTAATCCTATACAGTGGATACAACAGTGTACATACCCCTGTCAAGACGCCAAGTGTTTCTGACATATACACTGAGAGACCACAATATTACATTCCATACCTTTTCCAACCTGTAATGTGACCATAACATGAACAATTAACGTGTAAAACCAATCAATATGTTCACAATTGGATTGCACAGGTCATATGTCACATTTAAGGTGGGTAATGTTTTTGAATGCAGTATTGTGGTCTCATTTTATATGATACAAGAGCCTGCCATGTTAACAGGGAATGTACACTTATCATATCCAAGTTAAGTTTAGAAGGTTGTTGGTGTAACAGGATAGATTCACTGTTGGTGATGATGTGTGCAAATCAATATATGTCATTAATTAATGACATCAATCCTCATATGATCCCAATTATGTGTCAGACAAAAACATAGGAGTTGTGAGGGATAGAGCAAACATATGTGCCAGACATCTACACATTCTTCAGTGATTTTTACAGTTGTGAGGTATGGTCTACAGTAGTTGCCACTGTGCTATACAGGTGAACAGGAATTATGTGTACATGGGTACAGTGTGTGCTAGGTAAATGAACGTCACCAACTAACAGTACTCATGCATCTCGGACATGTATATTGTTAGTAACAAGGATTAAGAATGGTTGCAATGCATGATGATGAGGGCTGCATGTGTCATGCATGTCATGTTTTGGGTAATGTGAGGTCTACGTAATAGCTTTGTGCCATCTCACCTGTAAGTGTCTGTGTGCATGTCTGTGTACATGGCAGCCAACTATAATGTACAGGTATTAATTTACATTTATTGTCTTCCCCCATAGGGGGCAATGGGGGTCGTGGTCCCTCCCGTTTGGGAACTGATGTCAGTGTCTCTGCAGACTCTGACAATGATGATAGCCATAGTGTGGCACAGGCTGGGTTGTTAGGGGCTGAATCTGTGCCATTGGTTGGCATTTCACTCTTGTCCACCCCATCACCGCACACAAACACAATGCCCACACATAACCAGTCATCAGTGCCCATGGATGATGGACAGTTTGCGGGTTGTGGCATGGGAAAGGCAAGTGTAGTGACTATGGCAAGTGTGTTTGTAGCCACCAGCCATAGCCAGAGAACAGGCAAGATCCCACACAGGTGGACAGGCAAGGGTGCTCGAAGGGGGTCTGCTGCCTGACATGCCCCTGTCACAAGTGCCACAGCAAGTGCCACCAGATGCATGTTTCTGACCATCATGGAGGCACAGGCACATAGTGAATGTAACATCAGACAGCTTCTCAGGGCTGTGAATGCTACTCTTCCTGCTATGCGCAACAACCTCCATGATCTTGAAGATACCCACTGTTATTATGCTGAGGTCATGGATAGATGGTTGGGTGAGATGGTGGGAATCCTCGACTGTGGCATGTCAATCCTTGAATGTGGAATGTCTGTGATAGAGCATGTGGTGGGAGTTGGCCATCGGCCACATGGATGTTGGACAGCACCACAAACAGCTGAGGGTCCACGTGGCCATGCAACATTTCACTCCCATAGTGGCAGTACCAGCAGTACAACTGTAGGGGGGCTGCTGCCCACACCACGATGGAGCAGGCCATGGGTACATGGTCCTGGTCAGTCCCAACAGGGACTCAGATCCAGCAGATGCCAGTCACTATTGGGGAATATTAGTAGTGCATCTGCCTTGGGCTTGGTGGTGCCTGTGTGCATCCATAGACACTCACCACCATCACAGCAAAGTAACCTCCAGACTTGCACACACCACATCTGCATGGCCAATCTCACATACAACCCCTAAACACAAACACATGATGTCAACCAAATGGCCCAGCCTAGGCCTCTGGCAAAGCCACACCACACCCTATGCATATGATGATACCTGTGCCACATCCTTGTCATCCCTACCATCGATGCAGAGACATGGTAATATGGTTCTGATGCACAGGGTGAACTTAGAACTTAGTACAGTTTAGCAATGTAATGCTGTGTAGTGTTGACAGACAGCATGTTTAATAGTTATACGTCAGATTATGTAGCTGTCAGCCATGATGCATTGTTATTATTAATGATGACTGCATGTGGTCTCCATAATGTATTCTTTTTATCTTATAGGTGTCTGTGTATCAGCAGAATGTGTCCGTGCAGACTACAAGGGGTATGGCAGTGTGGTATCACACTGAGTGTGTCATAGCCAGGGTACAGATGTACAGAATTGACAGGTTCGTATAATGGTGTTTGCATGTGCTATGTAGCTTATAGGGCTGAGGGGTGCATACAGATAAGTGTATGGTGGCTGACATCAGCACCTCCTGTACAGCGGAATATGGTAAGTGTAGTGGGTGGAACACACCTCAGATTTGTAATTTCCACACACACAGAGGGTATTGTGTTCATCCCACACACAAATAATACTGTTCACAGACATTCCCATATGATCTTGTCTGTCAACCTGTCCATCACCATTGCAAATCAGAAAGGGCACACAGCTGATCCCTGATGTCATCCCACCTCCAGCTTAAATACATCCATCAATCCCAACGCAGACCTTCATGCTGTCACACAACCCATGTACATATCCTGTACCACTCTTACGTATATTCCACTCATGACCTCATCATGCAGTACCACAACTCCCGTCTAGGTACCCTGTCATATGCTTTCTGTAAGTCCAGAGAGACACAGAGGAACTATATTCCAACAGTAACAGTCACAGAGCAAACGTCACATCTGTAGTGCCCTTTCCATGCATTAAACCATACTGCTGACCAGTACTCCTCACCTCCCTGTGTAACCTAGCTTCCACTACTCTTACCCATAACTTCATGCTGTGACTGGTCAATGTTTTCCCTCTGTAGTTATCACAGCTCTACATATCAACCTCATTCTTAACACCGTACCCAAGCACTTTCTCTCCACTCCTCATGCAACCTCACACTTCCCAAGATATCAGTAAACAGTCTGGCTAACACACCACTACCATTTCCCCTAAACAACCCCATGCTTCCACAGATGTGTAATGTGGATCAATAGGCTTTTCAGTATTCATCCTCTTCATAGCTATCCCTATACCATCCTTGTTAAGCCATTGCACTTCCTGATTCACCATGCCCACATCATCAAACCTTTTCTTTCTCATTCTCTTCATTCATCTGCCTCTCAAAGTACACTGTCCATGTGCTCCACACTCTCCTCACTTGTGAGTACATATACCTCATCATCCTTTATCACCCTTATCTGCTGCACATCATTCCTAGCTCAGTGAAATCTGTCTAGCCAATTGGTACAATTCCTTTCATTCCTCCTTAGTGTCCAACCTGTCATAGAACTCTTCATATGCCCATCCTCAGCCTTTGCCACCTGTCTCTTTGTCATGCACATCTCCTCATACTCCTGCCTACTTTCCTCATCTCTTTGACAATTCCAATCCGCCTTCCCCAGCCTCTGTGTCTGTATACTGTCTAGTACTTCCTTGTTCCACCAACAGGTGTCCTTGTACTGCTTCCTCCATTCACATGTCACCCCAAGCACCACTGTAGCTATCTCCCTTACCAGCACTGCAGTATTTAACCAGATATTTGTTAGATTGTCACTGCTACCCAGTGCCTGTCTCAACTCTTCCCTGAACTCTACCTCACAAGCACACTTTTACAATTCACACCATTTGATCCTTGGTGCTGCCCCCACACTCTTCCTCATCTTGATCACCAACATCATCTTACATACCAACAGTTTCTTCTGCCTAAATACACTTTCCCCTGTCACAACTTTACAGTCTCCAATCTCCTTCAAACTGGTCCTCCTATATTGGATATATTCCACCTGTGTGCATCTTACTCCACTCGTGTATGTCACCCTATGATTGTCCCTCGTGTTATAGTACATATTCACCACAGCCATGTCCAGCCTTTTTGCAAAATCCACTATCATCTTACCGTCTCCATTCCTTTTAACACCATACATACCTATCAATTCCCCATCCCCTTTGTTCCCTTCACCAACATGCTCATTGACATCTGTTGCAATGACCAGTCTGTCACCCTTGGGTACAGTCATCACCACATCATCCAACTGACATCATATTTCTCTTTCTCATCCATTGCACAACCAACTTGCATAGCATATGCACTAACAACAGTCATCATTATACCATCAGCTTACAGCTTCATAAACATCACTCTATCAGACACTTATGCCATCCCCCAAAAACACTCTTGGCATACTGTTCCTTCAGCAGAAGCCCTACCCACTTCCTCCTCCTGTCCACACCATGATAGCACAATTGTGACCTGACTACCATACACCCATCCATAATCCCCTTCCATGTGGTCTCTTACACACACACAATACATCAACCATCCCCTGGCCATCATATCAGCTAGCCTGGTCCCTATGCCAGTCATACAGCCAACATTAACAATTCCTACCCTCAATACCACCCTCCTAGCCATTCTCCTCTCTTCCTGCCATATGACTGTTGGACATCCTCCAGTGGATGCCTGTCAGTGCAAAGACTACTGTGCTATTGAATGACTCAAGTATGTTACAACAATATTGAGACACTGTCACTGATTTTGTCCCATTGCACCCATGTATGCATGGCATCCTACAGATGTCCTGCTGTAACAGGTTCAGAGGGATGACTGCACAGCAAGAGTGTGAATACAGTGTGAAATATGACATAGAACAGACATGTATGTGAGGCATTACCTGTGCACATGTCAGTATGAGTAGGTGTCCACCTCATGAAAACAGACATGAGATGCAAAATGTCACTTAAAAAAGCTGTACATGTTGTACACATGTGTAATCTTAGTTACTGTGCACCCAAAAGAGTGACATTTCTACAGCTACTGGCTGTTCATTGCCCTGACACAGCCATGGCTTGTACAATTAGTATGATTATCATTACTAAATTGGAGAGGTGTGCAACTGCGTTATGACTTTGTGGCCATGCCCACTACAAACAACTGATTGAACACATACATGGCTGTATGGACTCAGCAATACATTACTTGTCATACCTGCCTCCACCAAAGTAGAGTAATCCCATTTGCTGGATAGCAGCATTACACAAACCACAGACTTGGTTCCTATAGTGGCTGTACAGGCCAAGGTAGGGGCAGGAACCAACCTGACATCAAGTCAGTCATTGTCTGAACAAGCATATAAGGTCACAGGTGGATTACTGTAAGGCCAACTATGAGTACAAATTGGAGACATCCAAAAAGGACAATCACAAGGTCATCTTCCCATATGTCTGCAATCTCAGAGGCAACAAACCAACCCAACCTGTAATGGTGGCCAATCAGATCACATACACACACAACATAGCTGCAGGCAACCTGCTGCAGATAGGGTTAGGGCAAACATCACCCCCTGGCTCAGCATCACTATAGGTGGATATGTACTGCAGCCACAGCCCTCCCCTCATCACCAGTGAGCAGGTACATATTGCCTACTGAAAGGCAACAAATGTAAGTATCCATGGGACATAATATCTTCCCTGTCTGCATCCTGCATGAACTCAGGCATGTGCTCCCTGCTGCATTACTCACTGCAGTCATACCAAGCTGCAGCACCATCCACACACCATCTGCATGGAAGATGACTAATGTAATCCATTTACACAGACCGGAATGAGAATTGATGGATTATGCAATCAACATGCCCTCACTGCGGGCAATATGACTCATCATGACCAGGAGTGCAATGCAAGCTGATGCTGTGCTGATAGATTACAGGGGTATGGTGCGGTTGTGAGTGGTGGCTACTGGTATGGTTGTGAGTGTTGGCTACTGGTATTCAAGGTACATGTTCAGGTACGGGACATGCTATTGCCAAATGTATGGGGTCCTGTGATGTGTTTCCCTGTTAGTGTCTACCAGGTGCAATGTCACATCACTGGCGGGAAACCCTTGCACCAGCAGAATGCAACCTGATAATGGAAGTTATAATACAGAACCACACAGTACTGTTGGGCCAAAGCCAGCAACATCTGCAGGAGAGGACCCCCCTGTGGGATGATCCTGTCCACAGGATAAACGAGGTGGGCCTGCACACATGTACATATGAGCAGGTGCGGCATCATGCCACCAACCTCATATGCCATGCCTAGCAAAGGGCTGCTGCCATGGTCAGGAACCCCACAACCATACGTGAGGGCCCAGCCATGTAGCCCCCACTGACACTAAATGAGGAGCACCTTGCCAAGCTTGGGCCACCCATCTAAATACAGCACTAGGGTACAAATCCCCACTTGCTGGGGGTGGGAGGCACCAACACAATGGACAAGGAGTGTGCAGGTAAGGTTTGAGTGGGGATTAGTAGACTACTGTATGAGAAATACTTGTATCTGTACAGTATCTACATGCATGTGCCAGGTCAGATTGCAGTTGTGGATGGGGATTTCTATTGCACAGATGTGCAAATCTATGGTGAAGGACAGCAAATGGTGTAGTATTGGGTGTTGTACTGCAAATGTGCAGACATGCTGCATCCGTTCTTTACCAAGGGCACACGTGAGTCTGTTGACAATACCTCTCTCCCACAACTACATAGGTCACTCTAATCTGCATATGGGACAGCAGCCTGATGCTGGTGAGTATGGAATTGTTCAGTTGTGCTTTGGCAATACACCAGGCATGTGGAGGACATGTAAGTTACCATGCACACAACTATGACTAATAGCTATATTGCTTTATGTGCATGTTCACATGTGGTGGGGTTAATTGTATTCAACACAGTGGTCACCACAGGAGCCTATCTGAAGAGAATGTAATATTTCTTTAGTATACCTCACAACCTGTCAATACAAGACATCTGGACAGACACCAGCAAAATGTGTTGGACAAACTGACTAAGATAGGGACATGTGTGAAACATTACTGCAATACAGTGGATATAAAATGTATACACACACCTGTTAAGATGCCATTTGTTTCTGATATATACTGATTGAGACCACAATATGTCAATCCACACCTTTCCCAACCTTTAATGTGACTCATGACATGAATAATTCACTTGTAAAACCAAGCATTTGGACTCATGTATTGCACCTACAAGCCTGGACAAGAGTGAGGGTAGCAGACATTGTATCACTATGCTGTTTCAATCAGGTATGACATCTGATGCTGCCATATGTGTCAGTACACTCACTGTGGCCTATTTGGCAACAATATCACATACATTGGCATTGTTAAGGCAGACAGGACACTAATAGGTTTCAAACATCTGGATGTTCCAGACACATCTGTATAGAGGACTGATATAGGCTGTACAATGGTTTCGCATGCTGCATGTGAGGCAGATGCCATTACCACACTATTTAAAGTAATGGCATCAGGAGGTGGTCACCAGCCATGTATGGCACACACACACACACACACACACACACACACACACACACACACACACACACACACACACACACACACACACACCAGTATTTAGATTAGAACTACTACCTATTTATGTCTACTATAGTGTTACACAGTTATTAGATGCACCACAGAGCTTACACAATTTCACCTCATCCAATGGTACTTGTAAGGTGAATGACATCAACAGGACTACTAAATTAGGATGAGTATGGTGGTGCACAACTCAGAATGGTATAACATTTGAAGTACACGCTTCTCACACAAACGCATACTCACAAACCATTGCCAGTATTGAGATTAGAACTCCTGCCTATCTAGTTATTTGTATTATGGTATTACACAGTTAGCAGATGTGCCACAAATCTTACACAATTTCACCTTGTCCAAAGATACTTCTGAGGTGAATGACAACACAACAGCACTAGTAAAGTAGGGCGGGGGAAATGTAAAAAGTGGTACACAAATCAAAATGGTATAAGCCACACACTATCTGATTCACATACAAACACGCACACACACACACACACACACACACACACACACACACTTGCCGGTATTGAGATTAGAACTCCTGCCTATCTAGTTATTTGCATTATGGTATTACACAGGTAGCGGAGATGCCACAAAGCTTACACAATTTCACCTTGTCCAAAGGTACTTCTAAGGTGAATGACAACAATAGCAGTAGTAAAGTAGGGTGGTGGAAATGTAAAGGGTGGTACACAAGTAAAAAATGGTATAACCCACACAGTACATGATTTGCACACACACACACACACACACACACACACACACACACACACACACACACACACACACACACACACACACACACACACACACACTATTGAGATTAGAACCCCTGCCTATCCAGTTATTTGTACTATAATGTTACACAGTTACTGAATGTGCTACAGAGAGTACTGGACTTACAACTGGCCAAAGGTGTTGATAGCTACACAGCTGAGGTAAAGTATTACAGGTGGGATGAAGTCTGCCTTTAGTTTCTTCCGTACATCTTGGTAGTTCTTTCTGTCTTGCACTTTAAATAACATTATAGCTTTGCACTTCAACAGGGTATTGTATCAATAAGTGTATCACACCTGGGAACCATCAGCAGTACTCAATCATCATGGAATTAGCCCCAGTAATTACTAGTTATGACCACCCCTCCTGGCATGATTGAAGTGCAGTTTTCTGTGCTTTCACCCATTAATCTGGTGCACTTGACTATTCTGAGGCACTGTTGCATCTGCCTCATGTACACAGACAACCCTCTCCTCTAAACTCCAAACACTCAGACCAGTGAGAGTTACCCCTATATCACCAAATGTGGAACTATGCACCCTCCAGCAAAGACTGAACTAGTTGGTCAAGTAAAGTAGGGCGGGGGTACACAAATCAAAATGGTATAAGCCATGTGTGTGTGTGTGTGTGTGTGTGTGTGTGTGTGTGTGTGTGTGTGTGTGTGTGTGTGTGTGTGTGTGTGTGTGCATTGCTTTCACCTGAAACTGTTTGTTTCTGCCCTGCTCCGCTCCCCTCCTTGCCCTATTCCTCTTTCCTGTACTTTCAGGGCTGGCACTTTACCTCGCTTCTGGTTTTCCTGCCTGTCCCCTACTCCTCCCCCTTCTCCCCTCCAACCCTACTTCCTTTCTTAAAACTATATATACACCTGCCCATAAACACGCCGACTCTTTCCCTTAGAATCCCCTGGCTGCTGTGCGCCCCTGCCTTCGGCGTTCGAAGTTTGTGTAAGTAGCGTGTTATTTCTTTTTTGTTTCTAATTTCATGATGTGTCACTGCTGCGATATATCGTAGCTTGTATTGGCTCTGTTACTGCTTTTATTTTTATTTGCCTTTGCAATACTGCTACTACTGCTGCACTGTTTACTGTTCAATCTGTTTGAGTGCTGCTAGAATCGCTGCTTATCACCAGTACGGCTAATGTTGAATAGCGATAAGCCTGTTGTATCTCACTGATCAGAGATAAGTCTGCAAGCTTGCTACTATACTTTACTGTCAGTATTTGGGAAAGAACACCGCATTGCTTGATGAGGAATTGGTTTTTAATATGTGAACAGCGGTAGGGAATTAAGACCGCATTGCCTGACAGGGAATTGGTTTATTTACCGTGGGCCGGTTTTCGCGCCTTACCCACTCCTTAAAGCCATACATTTGGATTACAATCCTTGGCGACAAGCAGCCAATTAAAGTATATTTTTAGCCCAATACCTCTCTGAAGTGTGTGTAGTTAGTAGCGTGTTTTATCTCAGCTACTCCACATGTGCTTAATGTATTTCTTCCTATCCAAGTATCAAAGACATTAGCGTGCTCCTTTGCAGTAACCTTACTAAGCTTCTGAGCACTACCATAGTATGAACGCTTACCTTTCATGCTTCGTTGTCTTTATCTAGAACATTAAAGTAACCCCTTTTCAACCTCCTCTGCTCGGCTGTAAGCACATACTGCATTTTTTAAGTTTAAGGTGAACTATTTCACAGATTGGACTGCTCTGATTTAAATGGTTAATTTAGTATTGTATGTTTGCTCAGTTTATTGCTATTGCGTGCTAACTTGTAGATTTAGTGTTTCTATTTTTTGCGACTACCATTGTCTTGCTCTGTATGCCATGAAATGCTTAGCTAAACTTGTTAGTTAGTACATAGAGATATGAGGTTTCTGAACTAGATGGTGGGAGTAGGATTTGATAATAAGTTAGCTTTTGTATGCTGTTGCCTGATTTTTTCTCCTCTAGGAATTGAGCCTGGATTTGGATGTATTCCTAGAAGGGTGATTACTGTATTCATGATAGAGTGTTATTAAGGTTTTGTTTTGCCCTATATTTAAATCTTCTCCTTCTCCCCTCTTTTTCCCAGCTATATTCACCTCCTGACCACTACTAGGTCTGGGATCTAATAACCTAACTAAGACTGCTGCCTCCTATACTACTGTAAGGAACGATGCCAACCCTCTTTTGGGAGCTCTCTCCTGGAAAGTTAGAAGAAAGTATGTCCTATTATTCCTGCAATTTGTAAATAACTGTTGTTAGCCTTTAACTGTACAACCCGAAGCCAGGTCAGCCAGCAGCCAAACATTGCTTCTTCCAACCAACTGACCAAAGGTTTCCATTAGTATCCCCAGCAACCTTGCCTCTTACTGTATGCAGTAAGCCCTGTAAGCAGCCACGGTTCCAGTACCTGCTGTTGCCTCTAGGTGGCGCCCTTCTCTTATAGATATTCCCCTCTAGAAGTAATTCCTCCCCAGTAAAGTCTCTTTATCTTACCCTCTGATAGTCCCTTTATACCCCTCCACCTTTATCTACTTTCCCTACTACTTCTAGCATCTACCTACTCCTAACTTTTGCCATCTAACTTTCACATATCCCTTGGTTAACTCACCTGTATGATCTGCTTTTCACTGATTGCCTTCACCTGAAACTGTTTGTTTCTGCCCCGCTCCGCTCCCCTCCCTACCCCCTTATCCCACCCACCCCATGCACCCTCACCCTTATACCTCACTTACCACTCCCCCTAAGCAATCCCACCTATCCATAACACCAACCTCAATTGTAAACCTCCACCCACTAATTACTACCATTCCATTTCCTTTTCATCCCCCCTCCCTCTTACTCCTAAGCTAATACTGTGGCTCTTCCCATCTAGTTTCTCAAACTTACACTTTAGTCTTAGCCCAACCTTTACTCTGAGAATTCCTTTTCTCCACTCCTCAGCATGTCTTATAAAACCAACAAAACACCATCCATGGCCCCTATAATAAAACAATTATTGTTCATTTTTTCCCTAGTACTCACACTACCCTATCTCCTAACCTCTTATGAAATAAAATCTAATTATGACCTTAAAACCTCTTCCAAACAAACTGCCTCTGATTTAATAGCCCCAAAGTTCACGCATTCAAACATTACTTCTACCTCTTCCTACCTCTTAGCCAAATATCACAGACTATCCCATATTAAATCTAATAATCTCATGTTAAGGAAACTAAAATATTTAATGTTGATTACCTGTAAGCCACACTTAAACTACAACCCCTCTACCCTGGTAGATGGCGATATACATCCTAACCCAGGACCCTCTACTATTTCCTCTGAAGCCACACCTATTATCTCAAATTCTTCCCTTCATTTACCAACCTTTAATGCTCATTCCTTACTCATAGGACACCTTAATATCAGAAGTGTTAACAACAAAGTCACCCATCTCCACTCTCTTCTTGAATATTACTCTTTCGACATCCTATGTTTAACGGACACCTGGTTAAAACCCCTCACTAGGGATACAGAAATCATTCCACCAGGTTATAACATTATAAGACAAGACCGCAATACTCGCAAAGGTGGGGGAGTCGCACTCATATTTAAGACTGAACTAAATATATCCTTAGTACCCTATGCTCCCCTGGAGAACACCAAAACTGAACTCCTTATATCAAAGCTACAACTGAACCCAAATAAAGCCATATATATTATCGGTACTTATCTACCTCCTGGAAATAACTCCATAGTTATAGAAAATCTCCTTAGCTGGGCTTCATCCACCTACCCACAAGAAACTGTAATACTTGGAGACTTCAACCTTGACTGGTCATCAGTTAATACTAATAACCCAGTCTCTCATATTAATCTCCATGGCTTTACTCAGACTATAAATACCTCCACTAGAATTAATAAACCTAACAACAAAGAAAGTATACTAGATTGGATTCTTGTTAATAAACCACAGCTACAATATCAAACCGGCACTTTGCCAGATGACATTAGCGACCACAACTTAACCTATATCATAAGAAAGAAGAATATTGCTACTAATGCCCCTACCATCAGAACCTCTCGTAGTAATAAAAATTTTAACCCCATCCTATTTAACACTGAACTAAATGCCTGTAACTGGAAACCTCTAAAAATTCTTCCTCTAGAAGAAGCTGTTCAATATTTTAACACCACATTCCTATCAATCCTAGATAATCATGCACCAAAAAGAACTATCAGAGTCAAAACTAAACCCGCCCCCTGGCTATCTAAGGAAATAAGGCACAAAATGTTACTCAGAAACAAATCCTGGATAAAATGGAGAACTAGTAAATCTCCCTCTGATCAACAGTCCTTCAGACACTTAAGAAATAGTACTAAAAAAGCTATTATTTCGGACAAAAAAAAACTACTATAGTAACCTCCAACAAGTTAATCATAATAATCCCCAAAAATTCTGGTCGACCTTGAATAGACTTCTTCACCCCGGACAAACTACCACTCCCTCTCCCTCTGGATCCGAAAAAAATTCTTCCCATGAAACTGCCAATGCTTTCAACTCCTTCTTCACTAATACTATCAATTCTCTGGCCTCTCACCTTTCCTTTGACAATTCTAGCATCCCTGCTCAAGCAGCTTCTATTCAACCTACCTTCACTCTACAACCTATCTCCACCACCTTCATCCAAAAATGCATCCAAAAACTTAAACCATGTACCCCATCGGCTGACCAACTTCCATCTGAATTCCTCCAAAAAGCAGCTAAGGTTATAGCCTATCCCATATCCATCCTTATTAATAGAACTATTAATGAAGGTACCATACCTGACATCTGGAAAATCTCACACATTATACCCCTACATAAAGTAGGTAACTCCAATGAATACTCTAATTACAGGCCTATAGCACTCTTGTCTCCCCTAGCAAAAATCATGGAAAAATGTGTTCACTACCAACTAATGAACTACTTAACTAAAAATAACATTCTAACTCCCTGTCAACACGGCTTTAGGCCTTTTCACAGTACTACCACTGCTCTTCTTTCCTTTACTGACTTCATAAACACAAACTGCAATAATAATATTCTTTCTTCTGCACTCTTTATTGACCTGTCCAAAGCCTTTGACATGGTTAACCACCCCCTCCTCATAAAAATCCTAGAATCTCTCGCTTTAGAACCAAAGGCTATCCTTTGGTTTACTTCCTATCTCACTAACAGGAAACAGGCAGTCCTCTGGGATAACAAACTCTCCTCTCTCCTTCCAATTTCTCTTGGTGTCCCACAAGGCTCTATTCTTGGACCTCTCCTTTTCTCCCTTTTTTATAAATGACCTACAAGCAGCTATTCCACAAGCTACATGCATACAATATGCTGATGACTCCACTCTTATTTGCTCAGCTAAAAACATTCCAGAGCTGCAAACTATTACTCAAAATGTATTCCACACAGTAGTAGCATGGTTCTTAAAATGCTGCCTACTTTTAAATGCTAAAAAAACAAAACTCCTCCTCTTTAAACCTACTACTAGGTCCCCCACTTTAGATTTCTCTATCTCATCTATTAATGGCACCCTCATATCAGCTGACTCCACTACCAAACTGCTAGGAGTCATGATTGACGACAACCTTACCTATGATTGTCACATCAATAATACCATTAAAACTGTAAACAGAAAACTGGGCTCCCTCTACAGAATTAGAACATTCTTAACCCCGGCAGCCAAAGCTACTCTTGCCCACTCTCACCTTATTTCAACTCTTCTCTATGCCTCACCAATATACACTAACCTGAAGAAAAACAATCTCTCAAAATTGGCTAACACATATAATAGTATTGCGAGATTTGTGACTGGCAATCAATTTAGAACTCACCACTGTCTGAACCTTCAGCAACTTCACTGGCTAGAATTAGAAAATATGTTGCTTCTTTCCCAACTTTCCTTTGTCCAAAGAGCTTTCTATCAACCTAATAACACTCCTGCACTTTCCAAACTTCTGACCCCCTACTCTAACCTAAACTCACTTCGTTCCTCCAGTAAACTACTAGTAACTTTAACTAAATCCAACAACCTTGCTGGTGACTCCCTTTTCTCTAACGCCATTGGTAAACACTGGAATCAACTTCCTACTGAACTTACTTCTATTCCAACTCCTGTTCTGTTCAAACAAAAACTCAGAACTTACCTTAAAAATCAATGGTTATGTCCCTGCTGTAACCCCGACTAGATCTCCCAATAATCCCCTCTACTCCTCCCTCTCCCTCTCCTTCTTCCTTCTTTTCTTCTACAAGCTTTACTACCATCACTTTATAAGTGCTAGCTCTCTAATATCCTTCTCCTCCTTTAGTTGCATTTCTTTTTACTGAAAGTATAGATTTTTCTGATCTACTCACTCTTTTCATTTTGAATATTTCTCTTTTCTCTTTTTACTCTCTTTTTATAACCTTCCTATAAAATAATGTGACATAAGTTTCCATTTTTTATTTTTTTTTTTGTGTGTGAATGATGAATCCTATTATGTTATGTTAATATTGAATCCTATGATGTGTTCCTGTATATTTGCCTATCCCCACCTCCGTTCTCCTTTTTACCACAGGTCATTTTTTGTATACTATGTAACTGTGTTTATCTCTATGTGGAGCTTTTCTCCCCGGGCCTCTACTGAAAATGGAAATATATCCAGTTAGAGTAGCCCGGTTAACAAATGTAAAATAAAATAAATAAAAATAAATAAGATGAACATCTGCACCACACCCTGTAGAACACATAGCACACCACAACACCCACTATGACAGCCCTGACATACACTGAAAAGCCACACACCCTCCTTCACAGAGGCACTCAATGGACATTTACAAAAACAGCACAGACCAGCAAGACAGACACCCGTTCAGACAACATGACATAGCACATGCCAAAGGCCACATATGTCACCTACACAGTGTTCCCCTCAAACAAAGCTCCTAAGGCTAACCACCTTGCACAATACAGTGATCATGGGTGACTCAGCACTGTGGCACACAGATGTCCCACTCACTAAGCTGATTATGGAGGATGTAACAGCCAACTGTCTATCACATGCTAGGATCCAACACATGACAAACCCAGTCAGACCACTCCACAAGAACTACAAGTATTACTCTGTCATCATCCATGTGGGTGTGAATGACCTGTGACACACCTCCCTGGACTACATGACAAGAGACATAGTTGAACTCTTGGATTATGTGGTCCAGACAGGTATGACAGTAGCTCTGAGCAGTATACTGTCATCACCCAGAATGATGTTGCAGTACTATCAACAGATAATTGACTGCAACATTGGCGTACATGTGTGTCATTCTCAGGGGATCCAGTATCTATTTGCTTGGGATAACATGATTGACAGACCTCAATGCCTTGCCAGAGATATCCTAAATCTGTCAGCCTTGGGTTCCAGGTACAGGGTAAGTGTCTTGCCACCCATATAGTGCCTTATTAGGCAGTGTTCCAAATCAAATTACCACCATAACAGCTAGATAGGTATGCAATCTGAGGGTCATGCTGCTCAACAGTAGACATCTGTCAAGATGCAGTCACTTAAATCACTCCTCAGAGTGGAGGACATTGACATTTGTGCTCTAACAGACAGGTGGTTCACAGCAGCAGAAAGAAGCCCTGCACTAACAGGCTATGACGCATTCCACAGCTGTCAGCCCCCAAACATGGACCACACCTCCACAGGTAGTGTTGTCTCCATATTCATAATGGATATGCACACCTCCAGACTAGTATCCCAGCATGATGCATCGGAGGTACTTCCGATACAACTGACTTTGGGTAATAGTGCAATCCACACCATAGCCTATTGGTCCCCATCTATGTCCCTAGACTGTCAATGCACATTCCTCAACACCCTGGCATCTATGAAGGTCCAAACCAACACTGACATAGTAGGAGACTTTAACTACCCCTCCATCACCTGTGGAAAGAAGTCAAGCACCAGTACATTGGCCCAACACTTCGTGGAATTCATCAGTTCTAATGCCCTGGACCGGCTCATACTGACACCCAGTAGAGGATGCAACAATCTTGACTTACATATGGGACTGTTGCTCAACCACAGTTGTCAATCCATACCTGGTCAGATCCAAACATGATGTAATCAACATGGAACTCAACATCTTACCCCCCCCCCCCCACACACACACAAAGGTAACTACCTTGACAAACCTCTCCAAAGCTGATTTTGCAATCATAAAAACAGGAGTTGATAACTTCACTGCACCCATCCCAATGGGAAATAGCTGCATGACTGTCGAATCATACACATATGCACTGCACAAACATGTACATGGATGCATGGTACTAACCATAGCCAACAGAACCCAGACTCTGTCCTCCAACCACTGGAAGCCAATGTGATGGTCCCCTACCATTTATAAAGTGCACAACAGAAGGAGGACACTATTGCAGAAAAAAGGTTGTGTCCCAAGACTGGTGAACACCCTTATTAGCCTCAAGCACAACTTGGGATCCCTCATGGAATCACCTACAGGCAGCTATGAAGGCAGACTTGCAGCAGCCACTAACAACAATCACAAAAGCCTTTGATAGTTATATAAACAAGCTCCACAGCAATAACCACAAGTGGTTTGAGTTACTGCACAATGCTAATTCCTATCCTGAGACAACTGATATTGACCACAGTCTTGCCAACACATTCAGTGCCAGCTTTACCCCATTCCCCCCCCAAAGGGGACAATCACAATGGCAGATGAATGCCAGGCATGCAGCATTACTGCAGGCCAGGTTAGACTTGCATTGTCCACAGGCAAGAATACAGCTTCCATGGGACCCCAACATATCAGTGGCTATGTTCTACATGACATACAAAGAGACCTGACACCACATCTGTGTGTCCTGGTCAGTCACAGCCTCACCTCAGGCTTTGTCCCTCCAAAATGGCACACTGCTACATTCATCCCTCTCCATAAAGGGGTAGCATCTACAGACCCTGGGGATTATTGGGCCCTTAGTCAGAAAAGTCTACTATGTACGGGTATGGACCGCATCATCGGGGGCCTGATTGACCAGAATATGGGTGATCTCCTAACTCTGGACCCTACACAGTTTGGCTTTGTGAATGGCAGATCATCCCTGCTCAGCATGGTTGACATCTTTGATTGAATCACCAGGGCTGTGTATGACAGTAAGGCACTGCATGCAGCCTACCTCCATCTGGCCAAGGCTTCTGATACCATTCCTCAGTCAGGAATTATTGATAAACCCAACAAGCTAGGCATCAACCAATATCAGTGGGTGGTTTGCAAATTAGTTCAGAGAACAGACAGTGTGACAGCAACTCCAAGTCAGACTGGCAAACAGTCATGAGTGGAGTCCCACAGGGATCAGTACTGGATAGCGTCTACTTCTCAGGAGTCCAGACCAACACAGTGGAACTCTGGCTGACCAAGTTCACAGAGGACTGCAAGCTGGCAGTTATCGTGAACTCCACAAGTGGTGCAGACATCCTATAGAAAGGCCACACTGAGACCAATGAGTGGTGTGGAAACCATGGTCAGAAGCTTAACACCACAAAATGCATCATCATGCCATTTGGTAAAACATTCAGTTCTCAGTAAGTACCACATCAGTGGGAGCCCAATGAACACTGTAGGCATTATAAGAGATCTAGGGACACAGGTTGACAGCAACTTCTTCTTCAAGCACCACAATGCCACTGTGGTCAGGAAGTCCTTCTATATGGCACATTGCATTACCAAGAGTTTTGCATCCAGGAAGGAGGTAATGATCTCTGTCTATTATTCCCTCATTAGGCCACTCCTCAAGTATTATGGCCCATTTGCCATGTACCTCACTAGACACCTAAAAACAGATGAAGAAGCCACAGAAGCACCTCACAAAGAGGTTCCTGGGCATTAAACACACATCCTACACAGACAGATTCAGAAGACCCAAGCTATTCTCTGTGTCATATCACCTAATTAGCAGGTATCTGTGCCTGACTTATAAAGCCATGTCTGACCCAGCTTTTTTTGGAAATGCTACATATAAATCCATCCACACCACACACACTGCAGAGACCTCTACCTCAGTACTACAATCACCACAGCATGCTGGTGAGACAGGTCCCTCACCAAGAGACTGCACATGCCCTTGAATACACTTCCCATACATGTCATGCAGAGCACCTAGCTGACCCTGTTCCAGAAATATCTTGATACGTGGATGGGTAATAGACAGTTCAGCCCAAGGATCACTGCAGTGGCTATACTTGATACAGGCACTGGGAAGCAACATCGGGTGGCACAATGGCAGGTCCCTTCTATGCGCTGGGCTTGTAAAGGCTCCTGGGCCATTAGCCTGCTACACACATGTGAACCTATAAAGGGAATGACATCAGCAGGAAATCACTACAACATGGTAGTGGGACAGGTCCCTCACCAAAAGACTGCACATGGCCTCGAATACACTTCCCATACATGTCGTACAGAGCACCTAGCTGACCTTGTTCCAGAGAAATCTTGATGAGTGGATGGGTAACAGACAGTTCAACCCAAGGATCACTGCAGTGGCTATACTTGATACAGGCAGTGGGAAGTAACACTGGGTGGCACAATGGCAGGGCCCTTCTATGTGCAAGGCTTGTAAAGGCTTCTGGGTCATTAGCCTACTACAAACTTGTGAACCTATAAAGGGAATGATATCAGCAGGACTGATAAAGTAGAGCAGTGGGTGTTAAACGTATCAAAATACTTTGTCATACAAGCAGGCACACACTTGCCAGATGTGAGACTAGAACCCCTTCCTAATTAATTATTTGTACCATAGTGCTATGCTGTTACTACACACACTACAGAGCTTACTGAGTTGAGAGTTGGCCAAAGATGCTGATATGGGGAATGACATCAGCAAGGCAGATAAAGTAGGGCATTGGGTGTTAATACTTTGTCTGACAAACAGACACAATTGCTAGATGTGAGAACAGTGTCACACACTTATTACATGTGTTACAGAGCTGAGCAGGGTGACAGTTGGCCAAAGATGGTGATATAGGGAATGACATCAGCAGGACTGCTAAAGTAGGGCAGTGGGTGGGAAACATATCAAAACACTTCTGCTTAAAAACATAAGTACCCACACACACATTTGCTGGATACAAGAGTAGAACCCCTGCCAAATTAATCATTTGCACTACAGGGTTAAGCATTTATCACATGCACTACTGAGCTTATAGGGTTGACAGCTGGCCAAATTTGCTGATAAGGGGCTAACATCATCTGGACTGATAAGGTGGGGCAGTGGGGCAGTGTGAAGTATTGTGGGTGGGAATGGCATAGAATTGTTTCACCTATAAACAAACAAAAAAAGACACAACTCCTTCAGTCTCACACACACCTTTTTATATTTGCCAGGACTGAGAAGAGAACTCCTGCCAAACTAGTTATTTGTACTAAAGTGTTATGCAATTATTGCATGCGCCACAAAGTTTAAGGCGCTGAGGCTTGATGGAAGGCACTTCTAAGATGACTGATACCTGCAGGACTGCTAAAGTAGGGAAAGGGGAAGTGTAATGGGTTTAAAATGACCCAAAAGCTTTTAGTTGTAAACACACACACACTTTTACATGACTGAGATTAGAACTCCGATCTAATTAGTTACTTCAACTATAATGTTATACAGTTATCGCATGGGCCACAGAGCTAAGACGCATGACTTAACAAAAGTGACTTCTATGGTGACAGACATCTTCAGGACTGCTAAGATGGGGCAATAGGAAGTGCACTGGGTGGGGAAGGCCTGTTCATTCCTAGATCCTACTGACATTTCTCTAAGTGTATGAGCATGCCCAATGTGTCCTTCCATAGTACATGTGGGACTCCATTCCAGGGATTTTTGTACTCCAGTCTGGTTTGTTTTGTGCTACAGCCATACCTCTCAACCTGTTGGTGCAGGATATCTGGAGATAGCCTATCAGAAATGTGGGGACAATGGGCCATGTAGTGATTGTGACAATTTCTGTCAGTAATGTATGGGTTGCTAGGGTTACAGGGCTTGTTTTAGCAGACATCTGTCATATATGCCATCTGACACTGTCATGTATTGTTTCCGTACTTCATGACATACCTCCTCAGATCATCACAGTGATTTACCAGAGGAATACATGATGGGTGATGCACACACCAGGTTTATGGGCCAAATGCTATGCATTCTTGCACAATCCAGCCTGTTGAGGAGCATGTCTACAAGCAATTGACTGCTGGTGCTGTGGAAATTGTCCAGCACCTTGTTGATATATTACAAAGGTGGAATCTCTGTGCATTTATGTTCTGGCCTGATCTGATTTCCAGTCCACGGTTGGGTAATATAAGTCAGACAGGATCAGGGTGACAGGCAGACTCCAGATAGATTTGTAGGGGATAGGATATGTGGGGGGGGGGTGTCCTGGGCAGATATGTTTGCCTATGGCTACCAGTACTTTGCATTGGGTTCTCCTCAATGGGTGACTGCACTTGGAGGGTCTTGCGTATGTGTCAGACTGTTTGACCAGACTGGAGGTGTGTGTTTGTCACACACACACACACACACACACACACACATATATATATATATATATATATATATATATATATATATATATATATATATTTATTTTATTTATTATTTATTTTATTTATTTAAATTTGTTGACCGGGAGTGTCCGACTGGACGTGGGTCCATTTTCAGCGGAGGCCCGGGGAGAAAAGCTCCACAGTAAAATAAACAGACAGTAGTTACATTGGATTACATAGCGATTAACAATTTAACATAGAAATTACTTACAACATATTTACAGATGAAGAACATAGTACATCAGTAGACAACTAGAATCTTTATCTGTGAAGTACATAACAGGCATTAACAAATGTAACAATGAGAAGTTCCTGCTGTATAATAAGTACTAGGCTTATGAACATCTGAGCTTGCTATCATCAAGGTAGTTAGTGGAGGTGAAAGAAAGGTAGTATAAAGTTTTGAAGTTGGTGCATGATGGTACGGAGGTAATTGTGGGTGGGAGTGAGTTCCATAATTTGGCTATGGCACAAGAGAATAATGCTTCACCAGCAGAGTTATTGGCTTTAGTGATCTGCAAGTGATTTTTGTTGCTGGATCTTAGTGGTCTGGTGGTGCGATAGGGTTGGAGTAGATTCTGGAGGGATGGGACATTTAGTGGATGGTTTACTAGTTTGTGGGTGAGTGAGAGTTGATACCACTTAAGGAGGTGAGGGAGTTCAAGCCAGCCCAGTTCAGCAAGTGAGAGACAGTGGTGACTACGGTAGGATGCCCCTGTGGTGAATTTGGCGATTTTGTTGTAGCAGGTCTCTAACTTGTTTAGATCACATTGCCTTAGGTTGGTATATACTGGAGAGGCATAAAGTAGGGTGGAGATAAGGTGGGAATTTGCCATTGAAATCTTTGCTGCTTTGGTGAGAAATTGTTTATTTCTGTATAATGCTCCTAGCTTTTTGTGGACTTTTTTATGGTCATGGATATGTGAATGTCAAATTTTAGTTTATTGTCTATTTCCACTCCTAGCAATTTGGTGTGTTCAGTTGGGTATATAGTGGTGTTGTCTTTTGCTGTGATGTTAAAGTGAGAGTTGTTTTGAGTATGTTTGGTGGGTTGGAAGATGAGTAGTTTAGTTTTGTTTGGGTTGAGTATTAATTGGGCATCGGATAACCATGTTTCAACAGAGGAAAAGGCTTCCTGTGTGACTTTTGCAGTTTGGGTAGGGACTGGGCTGAGCAGATGATGGTTGAGTCATCTGCGTATTGGATGAGTGTGCCATGTTTGGTGGCAGAGGCTAGATTATTGGTGTAAACAGAGAAAAGTAGGGGTCCAAGGATGGATCTTTGGGAACCCCTATGGAGACAGGTAGTTGGGGAGATATGTCATTCTGCCATACAACGGATTGTTGGCGGTCAGACAGGTAACTCTGAAACCAGTTGGTGACTGATTGTGAGAAGGATAGGTTATTGAGGACAGAGATAAGTTGTTTGTGTGGGACCATGTCAAATGCTTTAGATAGGTCTAGGAAAGTAGCAGAGGAGAGATAGCCATTGTTTTATGCTGAAGGATAGTATTAGTAAAGGAGAGTAAGGCAGTGGTGGTGCTATGGTTTGGTCGGAAACCATGCTGAGTACTGGAAAGGAGGTTGTTAGTAAGGAGGTAGTCTGAGACCTGAGAGTGTATGCATCTCTCTAGTATTTTGGAGAGTGGAGAGAGAATAGCTATGGGCGGTAATTGGTTAGTTCTGCAGAGGGTCCACCTTTGTGGAGGGGAATTATATGTGAGACTTTCCACAATGTGGGAACGTAACTTTCTGACAGAGATCAGTTAATCAAGATGGATACTGGGTAGGCCAGAGCATCAGCTGTGATTTGTAGGTATTCACTTGGGAGGTTGTCTGCTGCTAATTTGGTGGGTTTAAGTTTAGTTAAGAGTTTTTTTATGTTGGAGGTAGGTACAGGAGAAAAGAGAAGGCAGTGGGGAGAGTAATAGTTGAAGGTGTGGGTTGGAGAGAAGGTGGGTTGTGTTGTTTAGCTAGTGATAGTATGGTTTGGGTGAAGTGTGTGTTGAATGAGGTAGCAATATTTTCTGAGGAGTGAGGGATGTTAGGAGGAGGAGTACTGACTTTACCTGGGTGGAGGATGGAGTTTATTGAGGACCAGAATTGTTTGGGGCTGTGTTGTGAGGAGTCTAGGGCAGACTGGTAGTATTGGAATTTGTCCTGTTTTATTAGCTTTTTGACTCTATTGCTTAGTTCTAGGAATGTTTGTCTAGTTGCGGGGGTTTTGGTTTTGCGCCAGTGCTCCCAGGCTTTATCCCTGTTTTTCATTTCTGACTTAGTGGTTTTCTGTAGCCATGGGGAGGGTTGTGCTTTGGTTCTGGAAAATCTTATGGGGGCATGGTAATTAAGGATGTTCAGGAAGGTAGTATTAAAAGATTCAACTGCGTCATCTAGACTGAGGTACTTTAGAGCATGCCAGTTACATTCTTTGAGGGATGAGATGAATGTGAGTGGGTTAAAGTTTATTTTTTACGTATTTGACGATAGATGACAGGTTTAGCTTGGCACAGGTATTTTTTGAGTAGGAATGTTGGGGAGTGATCACTGAGGATATCTGATAAGCAGCCTGTTATATATGACTGCGGGTTCTTACTGACTAGTATCCAATCCAGGGTAGTGTGCTTGCTGGAGTTTTTATTTATCCTTGTTGGTGACTGGACTAGTTGGGTGAAGCCATGAAGGTGTACATGATGGGTTGGATTGTTGCCAGAACAGGATTGCCAGTCAATATTGAAATCACCTAAGATGATAGTTTCTTGGGGGAGATGGTGGGAACACCAGCTGAGGAGGTTTTCTAGTGGAGGGATGTTTTGGCCAGGTGGGAAGTAGCATCCAATTATGTTGATGGTTTTGTTTTGGTTAATTTTGAGGTTGGTATATATTATTTCTTCATTGCCTATTTGTGAAGCTGATGATTTTAAGATCTGGATGTTTAGATGCTGTTTAAATATATATATATAGCTCACCTCAGTTTGCTTGGATGGCCACATGTTGGGGTCAGGATGTTGCATAGGATGAGTGATCAGGGAGGGGTGTGTTACTCCCCATGGTTGTGGCCCAGGGTTCTGTGAGTGCAGACATGTCACCATCTTCCAAAGTTAGGCCTGTCTGCAGTGAGTGCATTCCCATGTTTAAACTCCTAGTCCTGCCTGTCGACTGTACAGAGTATCACAGAATGTCCACATCCATGATTCATATATCTTGTTGGTTACCCAAACAAGTGTTGTTTTTCAGCAAAAGTGTTTTGTAAGTCACTCAGGGTTGAAGTCAGATATTACTGACAGTTGACATTGCAGTTTCAGACTTCGTACGCATCAGACATTCCATGCTAATACAAATAATTCCATCAACTGTATAACATTATTAGAGCAGTACTTCACAGGTGTCCTTCTCTTTGGACCTTCATCACCTCATTATTCATGGCTTTGTCCAGATTTCTGGCTCCCTGAAGCTGGCAGATTTGCTCCTTGCAGTTAGCAGCATGGCCTTTCTTTGCATTTTGTGGACTGTGTTATGCTGGTGTTATGGGCTCCATGACACTCCCTAAAGGGCACTGTGGGTGAAGCATAGGCATTTGCCAGAGGCCTGTAGGCCAGGTGTGACAGATGCAGGCCATCTGTAGCAGAGTAGTGCATTCTGACAATCATATGTTCCCAGGCTGCCGGCAGGAGACACCCCTGGGATGTCACCAGTATGTTGATTGTGGGTGTTACTGACAATTGCTTTCTGTTACTATTGCACCATCACTCTGGGTGACAGCTGGATGCTGCTTAAGGCTAGGAACATGTTACTGCATTTCTATGGGACTATGGGGGAGTGACACAACTGTACATAATACACATCTGCACAGACTGTGCTGATATTTGCTTAACATTTTGTTCCCATTTAGCATAGACATGTGCCCTATCTTTTAGACTACAGGCATAACAGTATCAACCACAGGTCAGATTGTTCTGGCATAGACATTTGTAGTTTCAGACTTCTTACATTTCAAAGCCATACTGCCACTGCCAGACCTGCTGTGATATCACTGTGTAAAAATCTGTGGGTGGGGATTTCATGGATGTCACCATGTGGAGGCCTTTGCCAGGCATTTCTGTATGGTTTTCTACAGCTGATCTGCTGTGTGGGGCTGGTGGTGGGCATGGCCCCCCCACTTTGACATCCATGCATGTGACCTATGACCCCCCAGTTATTTGGCTCACCACATATACTGCAGTGGTATTTGTCAACTAGGGTGGTAATGCATGGTATCGGTAGGGTAGTATTGGGGATACACTTCCTGCTGTCCCACAGAGCTTTCAGTTGTCTGCTGCTATCCCAGTTAGCCACTCCAGTCCCTTACAAGCTTGATCAATAACATAGATATGCTATCAGAAAATTCCACTCCATTAGTTTATTTTGTTACTGAAACTGGCTTACCTTGTGACTGCAGCTGTTGTGAGGGTGGTGCTTGAGGGCTGACTATGTCAGATGCATGCAATACACTGCCTATACATGTTCAGGTATAGGTGGGTTTGATGTTTGGCATCCATTTTACTGTGTGTATGAGTCAGAGAGAGAGAGAGAGAGAAAGATTAGTCCCTGGGGCCCTACAGTGTCAGTGTATGTGATATGCGTTGCCTCTTTGCCAAGGCCAGGGCATACTGGGTACACCTCCATCTGCCTACACATACTGTGAACATGTGTGCGCATGTGGCTGGAGAGCACTGCAGGGCTTCACCAGATATGTCAAGGCAGTGAAACCATGACTTGTGCATCCCAAACACATGCTCTATAATGATCCTGGTTTGTGTGTGTGCCTCATTATGGCGTTCTTGTTTGGGTGTGTGTGCATTTCTGATGGGTGTCATCAGCCACAGCTCCAGAGTGTAGCCAGCATCCCCCACCAGCTGGCCATATGGGATATCCCCACTGGCAAATGACCAGTACAACTGTGATGAATGCCAGATGTGGGAGTCGTGATAGCTTCCAGGGGTGCCAGTACACACATTCACAATAATGCCCTGGGTATTGCACATGACCTGGCAGTTGATGGAGGGGAAGCACTTGCAATTTATGTAGACCCTACCCCGTTCACCAGGTGGTGCTTTGATGCAGATGTGCATGCAGTCTATGGCACCCAGTACCTCTGGGTAGTCTGTTACATGGTGGAAGAGACACATATTGCTGGTCCTCTCCTCATGGGTGCATGTGCTGAGCGGCATGTGTTCGCATGGCATCCAGGAAATGGTGGAGTATCCTGGACACAGATGCCTGTGAGACCCCCATGATATCCCCAGTTGGTTTTTGGAAAGTACCTGTAGCTAGTATTCTTAAAGATACACGTGCCTTGGTATCCACTAGGATGGGTTCCCCTCTGTTGGTTCTGGCTCTGAGGCAAGGCTGGCACAGCTCAACAAGTTGCTGAAGTATGTCCCTGTCCACTCTGTAGCCCTCTACTATCTCCAGATCATGTAGCCCCTGGTAGGTTACCCTGGGTCTGAACACTCTTCTCCTCCTCCTCAGTCTGAGTTGGTTGTTAGCATTTTCCTCCTCACCACCCTCAGTCTCTAGCACATGCTAATAGATCAGAGCAACAGCAACCCCTAACATGTTTTGTTAGATTTGTCAGTTTAAAATTCCATGAATGTGTACACCAGTGGTGCAGAGTTTGTGGGAAAAAACAGACTGAAAGGTGTTTGCATAGTTTATAGTAGTGTGCTGGGCTGCTGCCTGTGTTATTGGCTGATTCTGATACATTCCACCTGCCAGCTACACTTGTTCTCTTTGATTGTCTTCCTTCTGCAGTTTCCCTTTCTCATTTCCTCCCCATTTAATCCCTGATGTGCGCCACTCATTCCCGGTGCTCAAATGTCAAAAGTTCTGCTATCCTCTATGTTTTTTTTTTGGTGTTTTAGGCCCGGTGTGCGCCGCGCACACCCATTTAGCTAAAGTAAATAGTTTTCAGCAGAGGTGGCCCTTCCTAGATGTGAACACGCTCTGCATTTCATGGAATAGGGAAATACAGCCTCAGACACATACCCTGCCTTAGCTGTGCTTAGCTAAGGGCAAACATGGGCCACTGAGCTCCAATCTGCTTATAGCATTCATGACACACACCCTTTTCATGTTAGCTGCTCCTACTGTCTACACCATGGTGTTGGAGCACCTACATGGTTAGGTGCTGTCTGACACTTAGAAGAAATTTGTGATTCAGTATACATCGCCTCATTTGCATACTCCACTACCTTACTCCTGAGATACCACACTTACACTGAGCCTTTCTCCTTAGCAACCACTATTCGCTGGTATTGGTTTAATTCTGCATGCCATTGACTATTATGGCAAAATGCAGATTTCTCTCAACTTGATTTTTTCCCTTTTTTTTTATTTTCGGCACAATCCTGTTTGCATGCCGCTGCCTTATGCTTAAATGTCCAAGATCGGCCCAAAAAACCCCTTTTATTTTACATGTATTTGGCCATTGGCATGCCTAATTAAGGCACTGCATGTTTTCCTTGAGGCTGTCATGCCTCCGTTTTCTATTTTGCAGAAATGTATTCAGCTAGTAGCCGAATACATTTCTGCACCCTACGCTGTTCCTGCACAGAAACCTGCCTACTTCCTGAATAATTAATTCAGCTCATTTTCATGGTTTTCACCAGAAAATGAGCTGATTAACATACTGCATGGCTTTCCATGCAGGAACAATGCAGGCAGGCTCATGCACGTCAAAACGGCATATTCCTGGATCGCTCGGCTGTCATATTCCATGCAGGAAAGCCTACACTGCTACTGCATGGAGATTTCAGCTTCGTGAATCCCGGGGACTATGTTCACTGTGACTTATAAAATCCAGTTTAAAGCCTGGAACCTATAGAATATTATGACTATAAAATAGTTTGTACTAAAGAGCTTGCCATTTACACTTCTATAGTAACACCTATAGTTCCAGAAATATAGACATTTCTTTATAATGTGAGGACATAATTTGATTCTATCAAATAGCTTAGGCTCCAACCATTGGAAGTTATGGTGCAAACTTCCAGAGCTACATTGGAGGGAATCTGTTAATGTCTTATTGCTTTTGTTTTCTCTTGTAATAGTTACATCATCTGCATAAAAAAGCAGGCAATGTGTAGCAGATCCCTAAGGAATCCATTAATAAAAAGTGAGAAAAGGGCAGACCAAACACAGCTCTTTATGGCACTTTTGTAATGATGGCAATGTCTGTGAGTGAGTTTGTACTTGCCACCATGAAATTTCTATTCAGTAGATAGTTCTTGAACCACAGGGTCATAAGGTCAGTACTAAGCTAATGACCTCATGTGGAAAATCAAACACAATACCTTGTGTTTGTATGGTAAAAACCTTAACCATTATGCCAATCCTCAACCCTCAACATGGCTGGTAATCAAATGCAGTTTGGAAGATAGCTGTACCACGAATACTATAAAACTTTACCTTCTGAAAATCCACAGTCATTTAGTTTTTGCCGTAGAATGAATGATCTACAGTCTCAAAACCATGCTTGATATTGTACCTGTACACATGACTTTGTCCATATTTATTAAGGTATGATTGCTAAGGTGGTAGATGATAGCGATTGCATTATATGTTAGTCTCATGCTATACTGTTTGTCTTTTATCATACTGGATTTTTGTACAACCTCGACAGTTTTGTTGTAAACAATTTTTCCTAGGACCTTACAACTAGGAACACATTTCTTACCAATCTGTAATGTGTTACAAATTATAGTAAGTTTGTGGTATATTTGAAGTCTTGATGAATTGTTTTAGTGCAATAGATAAATTAAGATATGTACTAGTGGTTTAGTGAGTACTGAGGTTCCTGTTTGCAAGAGTTTTGGGTGCAATAAATGTATACAGGGGCTGTAATTGATGTCTATTTTGCCTAGTAGTTTCATTGGTAGTATACTATTGATTGCTTGAAAATGTGAAAGCAGAACCTATAGGCAAGTATGGAGCTGAGGTGTAGGGGTACCTGCTGCTGCATTCTTAAACAGCAACATTGTATGCATAGGTGAAGAGGGATAACTTTATTTTCATCACTGCACCATAAAAATCTACTGCCAATCATTAGAGGACTAGAGTTCCACTGTGGCGACCCTTAACCAGGAAAAGCCAAAAAGACAAACAACAACAACATTAGCATTGGCTTAGAATACAGCCCACCAATTCAAATTCAAATACCATTTTAAACATTACAGAAGAAAAACAAGAAAAATAAAAATTATGTCATAAAAAGAAATCAATTAATAAACCTTAACTAATTCTAGAAACAGCATCTGTAATATCATGTGGAATATTAATATCTGGAATGACTGACTTAACATCAGTTGGAAATATTTATAGTTTTAACAGTTTGCAAAACTGCTAGGTTGTCTTAGTAACTGGCATTGCAAACTTCATTAACAAGTGACTTTTGATGTATTAGTCAGAGTCAGTGGCAGATTAGATGATAATAGGGCTGAATCAGGAAATTGCCCAGGGCTCACAGCTATGGGGGTTGGAGTCTCATGGCCAGCCAAGAAAATAACAATGTTTCATGTTCAGCACATATGCTAACTCATTTTAAAGAGCTTACATGCTGAACATAACAAACAATTGCTCACTTAAAGACCAAATTGAATTAGAAAAAAATATTAAATGATCAACACCTTGAAAATTTACTTTTATATATTTATGGTACACATTTGTGCATGCACTGCACAGGCTAGTGAAGTTTACACCTTTCAGTAAGGAAATATTTGTATACTTAAAATAATAAACAAATAACCCCAGCAGCTGCATTGTCCCTATTTAAAGCATTACAGTATTAATTTTATTGTCTTTCCATGATTCATTAGGCTGGCAGTAAATAAAAAGCCTGCATATATTAAAAATGCATCTTGATAGTTACAAGGGTTAATGGATTGCCAATAGGTCACAATAACAGGAGGTAACTACATTTTTAAACAGACTAGCAGGAAACTAGATATTTTTTGAAGGGTAGCTATGCTGTAGATGAAAGCAATTTGATATCTTCATTTGTTCAGTTTAAACTCTGGCATTAAGGGTTAATGCACATTTATTTGAAATTAGTTTGAATATATACATACGCTCTCTTTCCTTCTCTCTCTCTCTCTCTAATATATATATATATATATATATATATATATATATATATATATATATATATATATAGATCACTTTTTTAGTATACTAGCAGTCAACCAGTTTGGGGGGGGGGTTAGCTGTGATTTTTCAAAAGTAACTTACCCACATAATGTGGTCAGTTGTTTGTATAGCACTAAGGGCTACATTTGTGTGAAAATAATTGGAATATTTATTCACTTCTTTTGGGGGGGGGGGCAGCTGTGTTGTTGATGAAAGTGATTTGGCCTCTTCATTTGCTGACTTTGAAGTTGGGCTTTAAAGGTTACTGTGCATTTTTGTGATATAAAGTGAGCTATTTACTCACTCTTTTTTTAATATGCCCTCTTTATTTGCTCAGTTTACAGTCTTGTATTCAGGACTTGTGGGCATTTCTACTAAATAAATTGGAATATTTACTATTTTTTTAATATGCTGGGAGACAGCTAGATGGCAGGTTAGTTGTACTCTGTTTGAAATTAACTTCCTTCTTTATTTGCTAAGTTTAAAGTCTCACATTAAGGACTAGTGTGCATTTGTGTGAAATAAACTGGAATATTTACTCTCTGGCTAACCTTTTTGTATGACAGTTTTGAAACTGTCCCTGATTTCACATAATGCCCTTGTCTTTGCCTAATATTTTGTTCTACTGTGTTGTTATTAGCTCAGCTTGCAGTCTGGCTTTACAGAACCACTGTGTATGTGCATAAAATATGCTGGAATATTTACTATCTGGGTTCTGTTAATGTGAAAACAAGTTGAAACTTTTCCTGATTTTCCAAAGTACCTCTGACGTTGCCTCATATTTTTGGAATGTGTGTCATTAAGTTTGTGGATTTCTGACAAATTATTAAAAATTACCGTCAATAAATGGGGAGAGGGGTGGTTGGCTGTGAATGAAAGCAACTTAACCTTTTGTGATTTGATGACCTTAATTCTAGCTTTACAGTTCCATTGTGTGTTTCTATGAAATAAGCTTTGGGTACTGTTTAGACAGATCCAAATCAGTATCAGTGGTATAGCAGGTAGCACACACCTTTGTTGTAGAAGGATGTGGGTTCTAATTCCACACCATATAGATTGTTTGCTGATACTGCAGTGTAGCATAAGGGAGTTTGCACTCCTAAGTGGACATTTAACCATGAACCCATCTACTTGAGCTGGTGGTAGCTCACCTAGATGTAAAATGATCCCATGAAGCTTTTGAAAAGAGAAGGTGAAGCTTTCAGATGCTCTGGCCAAATATTCCCTAGTTGTATAAATACCATATCAGGTGCACCCTGAAAGAGGCTACTAGCCTAGTTGGACTAAACCAGTTTAAAAAACAAGCAAACAAACAAATCAACCAACCAATGAAAACTATCCCTAATTTTGCATCATGTTCCTGACTTTATCTCATTTTGATCATTTCATCATATGTATAATTTTCTATCAAATCACAGATGACTGAAGTTACTAAATAATGATGAACATTTGAGTTTCAGATGTCATATCCTTTAAAAATGCATGCATATCTAGGCATTTCTGATTTAGGGACTTTGTTTCTCATGATTATTTTTTGTCTTTCTATGTAATTCTTGCATTAAGAGGATGAAGGGTATTATTTTAACACCATCACTATGAGGTGTAAACAGCACTGTCTCTATACTTGCCTGGTGGGTATGGTTGTTGTTTGTGGATGAAAATAACTCAACTACTTTTTGTTTGCACAGTTAGCAATCTGACTTTGTAGGATTAATGTGCATTTGGATGAAATAAGTTGAAATATGTGTGGACTGACTACTGTATATGTAGAGTAAAACTGAAATCACATAGCTCTCAATTGACTCAGAGCTTGCCACATTTCCCCAGTTTTGTCTAATACTTTTGTTTATTCCTTATAAAATGTGTGGTTTTCTGCAAGGTCTTGAGAATTATAGTTTCTAGATAATAACAAATATTTGAATTTCAGATTACATGTTCTTCAGGAAATGATAACGTAAAAACATTTATTCTAGCAACTTTAAGTATTTAACAGCAGTATTTAAATTATACCCCCAATTCCAGACCTTTGTCCCATATTACTTTTTGGCTTTGTCCTGATTCTTGCACTAAGTAGTTGATAGATATAATTTTTTCCACAATCCGATGAGTTGCACATGTCAACATAGTTATAACGGGTGGGTGGATATGGGGGTGTCTGTGTTACCTTTTTGCTTTTAATCAGTTTAAATAGTCTGAGTTTGCAGAACTATCATGCGTCCATGTGAAATTATTTGGAATATTTGGGCTACTATGTGTTTATGTGAAACAAATTTGAAATATATTATTGTGTCCATAAGTATTATTTGCACCATAATCAGTCATCGGAGGTATACACAGTTAATAATAGGTTGTGGATTGCTTTGCATGGAGGATGTATGTGGACAAAAATTGCTTACTCCACTGTCATAATCCAGTTAAACAGTCATCAGTCTGGCTTTGCAGGACTAGTTTGCATTTTTATAAAAAAGATTAGACTAACTTGATATTCACATTTTTTATTTCATCAGATATTTGAGGTATACACAGTCAAGTGGCTGTAATTGATAGATATTATAATTGGTAAATTATAATACAGCAGTTCAAATGGTACTAAATCATGAATTTCACTCCAAATGAACATGTGCATTTATGCATGCCTCCCAAAAGGTGTGTAGGTAGGGGGCTGTGATCCAAAACCTGAAAATTGCCCAGGGTCCATAGTACTCTTAATCCACCTCTGGTCAGAGCAGTTAAAAACAGCAGACCAATGAATGTTGCTCTGGAGCTTTAGAAAGGGATCTTGTTAGCAACATCTACTTGATGTTTTTGTTTACTTTAGAGACCTGGAAGAAATAAAAGGGGTGTAGGCACTGATATTATTTTGGAGGAAGCATAAAGCCTTCAGGTCATAGAGTATGTCTGTTATCTATGTATCTAACAATGTGAATGTACCTGTGGCTGCATTATGTCAGGTACAACATTGTACCATTTGATGTAGATTGTTTTTATACATAAATCATGTACACTGATTTTAACTGGGTCCTTTCAAGGCTGCATTTATGTTATCTAGAATACTTAATTTATGTTGTGCAGAGTAGGCTAATATGACTTTTTCTTTTTTTGTATCAGCCAGTCTGAGGGGGGAAGAGTAGTATATAATGTGCCAGCGCTTATTTTTGCATAACTTTCTAGGGAAATTTGAATAGTTGACTAATATGGAGCAGTAAAAAAGGTAGAATTATTTTTGGCTACTAGTATATGGGTACACTTTTTTCAGACATGTAAGAACCTCTCTACCAGTAGAGTTTACAAGTATCTTGCCCATAAAGGTGTGGTGTCATTGGATAACATGAGGGGGGATACCCATCTTTTGCCAAAAGATCGGTTGCAGTTAGACTCTTTATGCCATGTTGAGTAAAATATGCTTCATTCTGAGCCCATTTATTGTTAGTGCCACAGATGTTCACATAGACCATAGTTAGTTCCTCACTGTAAGTCACTTTTTCATGGTTGGTAGGGTAAGCTCTGGGATTGGTTGCATGTCACCACTCATTATTATACATGTTATTTAAGTAAATGCATATCTATAGGTATTACAGTTAGCCAGTTTTTAGTTAATAAGTATGATGGAGTTTATATACATAGTGAAGGGATTTTTATTGGTCACCAGTTCACCTGAAGTGATTATAGACATAGACTGAGATGAGAACTGAGTGTGGAAATTGGATGGACCTAGTTATTGTTGGCCTATGATTTAAGAGAGACTGTTTCTTCAGTAGACATATTGGAAGTACTAAATACAACATGTATGAGGGAATAGTAGTGAGTATATCAAAGCAGTTTTAAGCTTTACTGAAATAACTGAGTATAGTACTAGTGTATGTTGTTCTGTATACAAAGGATGAAATGAAAGGTTTCAATAACAGAAGAGACATATTTAGTGTAGGAAATATTAGCCTGTAATTATTAAATACAAACAAAAAGGGGTTTCATATGAATTGCTGAGGTAAAGTATAAAATAGATTCTTATATAATTGTGTAAGGTCTGGAGAAATGGAAAGACAGAGTCAACAGTGAAATGCTATTCAATAGTTAGATCAGAAATGCTAGTGGTGTAGTTATAGGTGGAAAGTAGAAGTTGTTATCATTAGCATTAGTACAGTTATCAGTGAAAGGACTAAAGTAATACAGTTTAGAAGCTGGTACAACTAATAGTGTAGATACAAAAAACAGAAGGGGTCAATAAAAGAGAAAGGTTGCAATAAAATAGCTAAATGAAATTAGAGTATTAAATTGAGATACATGCAGGTAGTTATGTTAGTGTAAGTGTTATAGGATATATTATTGTTGACTTAAAAGTTTCATTTCATTTAAGATAATTAAACATTTTTTGGATATACACAGTGTTATTTTACTGTAGTAACGTTTACTTTACTTAGCAGTAACTGTTATTTACGTGTTGTTTAATTAAGTCTCATCAACAATGTTGTGAGATGTATAATTATAGAGAGAGGTCTTTGGTAGATACATTTTAGTAGTATTTCATATTTTAGCAATAATTTACCTATTTGCAAATTGTTACCTGTATTTTAAGTGGGGGAGGATTTAATTAGCAAAAGTGGACATGGGCACATTGCTATATAAATGGTGAGCACTAGGGTGGTTTTGGAATTGGGATGGGTCAAAGAAGTGGGCTGCACATCCTGCTCAGTAGTGGTCATTCAGTCTGCATCACAGAAATATAAAAGTAGGTTATAGTGTAACTAGAAGACAAAAGACAGCGGGCACAGTAATTTTTGGCATTAGACTATATGTACCACTCAGCAGGAGTCAGTGTGTGTGTGGGCAGTTCTGAGACCATCTGACAAGTTGGTGTTAGAACATCCAAAATATAAATACATTTTACTTACTAAAACAGTAAAATCAGTAAGAAGGACTAAAAGAAATGTAAAAAGTTATACCATTACTGCATCTGTGAAGTAACTTAAAATAGGTCAGTAGCTTTGCACAGACATAATGCAGTAGCAAAAAGTGACTAGATAAACAAATGTACATTAAAAGTAGAGTATGCATAGTATGTGTTAGACCTGAGATCCAGTTGGTCTTCATCCATTATTGGCCAGGATTTTTCATTTGGTTTTTCCTCTATAGGTTGCTCCTGCATATTGTATGTGCAGTCCTGCAAATTATATTCACACTGGTTCGCGTGCACCATATTAATAGCATGCTGTCTTCCTTTGGTCTTTTCTAAAACATTTAATGTGTGTGGGGTTAGCCTTCTCGTCCATGTTAGAAGGCACACAGAGAATTGTCCACCACCTTTCACTCAGAGATAGGATAGCTGTTTGTTAGCTTCTGACTGATAACCTTCCTGTGTCAGTTATCATGTACTTTATGTGCTACTTAAACCCAGATTACCTGCATCACAGTCAAGGCCATGAGCTCTATCCTAAAAGGACTGTGCATCTCAAGCACTTTCTCCATGAGTTACTTCTGATGTTCATCTTACTATTTATAAGTTCTGCACTAAAGTTATCAAGAAACAGATTTTTGTTGTCAGGTATGTGTCAGTGTAAGAAATGCATTTCCACTATTGCCTTATAATCACAATTCTGATTTCTTTTTTATCTGATATTTGGGATGTTATGCTTCCTGTCAGCTGATATGTAGGAGTATTGTATGGAATATAAAACAGAGAAACCTTTGGATAAATGAATCCTTAGTGTGAAGACAGATGTAATCATGAGATTGCATTATATGGAAGACCTTGCAGCCTTCTCAGTTCCAGTAGTATATTTTCAGAATTCCATTACCATAGATTTGACATATTTTCACATATAAAGACAAAATCCAACACTTAAAAGATAGGCTTCTGTCCTTGAATGTGGAATGTTCCCCATCAGAAAGGCTGCAGATGTCCTTCAATATACTGATAGCACAGGCAGAGAGGATGACCCCCCCCCCCCATTCACTGTACAGTACTGAAACAGAGTGCAGGAGGCAGGTTTACTGAGCTTAAACATCAGACAATAACAGGGTAAATAGAACAATGCCCAGCCCAAGCCATGTACATTTCATCACTAACCATGTATATGCCACCACTAGCCATGCACATAGGTTCATAGGTTCATAGATTAGTACTAGGCTAAATGCCTTTGTGGGTCATTTTAAGCCTAGCCAATTACCCAATGTGAGAATCAAATCCTGCAGCTTGTGTCTGTAAGGTAAACACCTTAACCATTATGCCAACCTCCCACCCCTTATGTCATGACATGTCATTGAAATGTTGTTGGGCAGTTAGAAGACTTGTCATCTCTTAGAATTCCCATGCAAACTGCTACTGCAGGAGCTGAAGGCCTGCATTCAAATAGGACACCCATTTTTAATTATCGTAGCCTTTTTTAACTTCTTACTAAGTTGAGTCATTACACGCACTGGGTAAAAGCAGATTAAAAGATTAACAGCATGGTTAGAGCAACAAACAGCTTGGTACAGTATCCAAAAACATTTTCAGAAGGCCCGCAAATTATCATGGAGTAAGCAAATTTCATATTTGCGGAGTTTTATCCCTCTTATGGATTTCACAAGGCACCATAAAATCCACACATAAAAAATGGCCTTAAGACTTAAGCAACATTAAATGTTGTCTACATATGCCAGTGGAAGTTCATGCATCTCTAGCTATGGGGTTATACTTTCATATTTTAATTCAGCCATTTCCCAGATCATTTATGCTTTCTATTTGTTGTTTCTCTTAGTTTTAGTGGACTCTTCCTAAATAACTTTAAAATGTTCATTAGTCTGAATATGATGTCATACCTTAGCTATAATCCATGACTCAGTGTTGGAAATGCTTGATTTACCCATTGTTTGTGTGATTTGATCACAGGGGCAAAGCTTGCATGATAAAACAAAGACAGCTGTGGGCAAATCTACACCCAGTCATGGATTATGCAATGACTTTACTAAAAAAAAAGTTTCTTAAGTTATTTAAGTAATGTCATTGTATAAATGAACTTCAATGTTCTTCCATGGTTTCTCCTGTAGAGGGAAAGTATGAAGCATGCACTGCAAATGTGACAAACATGTACTTCCTGGAACTTTCAAAATACACTCATCAGAATGTAGTGCTTGACACTTTTTTTATTTGGGACTGAGGAGTGCATATTTCCAACTGTTTATGTAAGGATGCTTATGGACCCTTCATATTCCAGCAATGATTTATTTTCTCAATATTTTGTATAATAGCTGTAGCCACTGAATCTTATTCTAGTCAGTAATGATGGATTTGAGCAGCATGCTGTTTGTTTGTCCAGTCAGCATGTATATTTTAGAATATCAATGACATCTTATTGTAAACTTTAGCATAACATTCACATTATTTCATTGACCTGATTTCACAGAAGTAATGACAGAGCTTCATTACTGGCTCTTAAACTATGTGTCTTTGATGCCCACCTGCAAATTCACTACTACATTCATGCACGCATTTGCTCTTAAACTATGTGTCTTTGATGTCCATCTGCAAATTCACTACTACATTCATGCAAGCATTTGCTGACAGCAGATGTCATAACAGAATCCTTTGTGTTTGAATTAAATTTAAAATAATTCAGTTTTTATACCTTACTAATGCTGAGCATATATGCATGCAGTAAATGGCTGCAAACCCTGTGTCCACATTGCTAGACTTGATGGCTTGCCTACAGATAAATCTGTCTCATGTTTTCTGAGATAACATAACTATACATTTACAGAACCTCTTCTTTAATATCTTTTTTTATCCTAATTATGACGTCTATCTTCTTTATCTTTAGAACCAGTTACTGAACATTCCATTTAAATTATAATAATAGGATATAGTGCTCTACAGTGATATATTCTCACAAAGTAAACCATTTCTCATTGCCAGATAGTTTTCAGATAAATATTCTAGGTGAGAATATATCTTAATAACAGATCAATTATTAGGAAAAAAGAAGTACCTCTATATATTTTAGTTTTCTTTTAAATTAAGATTTTAGATGGCATGCCTTAGTAGATTTAATAATCAGATAGGTGTTTAGTTGAACAGCATGCCTCAATAGATTTAATAATCAGATATATGTTTAATTGAGCAAACACAGAATTATAACCAGTGCGACAGAAACAGTAAAAAGAAAAACATGCAGTCCTATATTGCATATGCAAATATCTAATTAAAAATCCATTTTGGCTTTAGGATTTTTTGAGCAATTCTTACTTCAACTAAATGATGCAAAGAATGCTTAGGCATATACTTTTCAATTATAACATGGTGCAAAAGTGGATAAAACGCCACAAGTAAAATCAGAGAAATCCACTCTGGAGCTGATATACTAGTCTAAACTGTTTATTTTTCCTTGTGGATTTATGATCAATAAATTTTCGTTTTGGGTTGTAGTATATCGGCTCCAGAGTGGATTTCTCTGATTTTACTTTTAAATTATGCTGTTTACAAGAACCCAACAGATTTTATCAGCAAATAATTCATAATAATAATTAATTCACAGCTTTTAATGTTTTATATGAAAATAAGAAGTAATAGGCACATTTGCATATGCCAAATAATTACTTAAGCTTTTTGAGTCCTTGAATGACAAATATAAAAAATCTAAAACCTATTTAACAGCATAGTTTTATTATAAAAAACACTGTGCTATCCATTTTCCTTTGTCATTATTATAACTTCATACCAAATGTAATTGTTATCTTTATAGTTATATCTAGGTATCTGTGCCACCCACAAACACACCAAATCTTAGTGTGTGTGTGTGTGTGTGTGTGTGTGTGTGTGTGTGTGTGTGTGTGTGCGTGTGTGCGTGTGTGTGTGTGTGTGTGTGTGTGTGTGTGCGTGTGTGTATGTGTGTGTGTGTGTGTGTGTGTGTGTGTGTGTGTGTGTGTGTGTGTGTGTGTGTGTGTGTGTGTGTGTGTGTGTTATGATATGTGCTCTACAATTACTTTTCTACTTATGAATAAGCTGAGGTAACCTATACAATAGTGTATGTATTGACAAGAAATACAGGGTATTTTGCCGAGATGGGCAAGAAAACCCTCCTACTCAACAAATGGCAGCTGTACTCAGCATTTAAAATGGCTACTAAAGATTATCAATGGACATCCCAATGTTAGTGTCTTAAAGAGGAGTGCAGAAGTATCTTTGCAATCAAGAGAAGAGAATTTGGCTAAACCCTTCTCATTTGATTGCAGGTTTACCATCCTAGGGAAAGGTTAGTCTAAAGTTCAGTGAATCATAGAGACTTGGCTATTATTCCAAGAGATACAGGTATGGTGATTGGTTTAATAAGGCACAAGAAACAAAGTACAATAACCAAGAAGGAACCATGCCTTTTACCAGACTGCAAGTAATTCATTTCTGTCTGAATGTTTATTATGCTGAGAAAGTATTTGTTTTAAAATCTTACTGCTTATGTACTGAATGTAGACCGTTATATATTAGTTAAAGTGAAACTTGTGCTTAGAAAATAGGTTAACTGTGTAGTACATAATGACTTAATGGATGAATAAATAATATATTGTGGAAAAACAGCACACACAAAACACAGGAACCTGACTTTTCATTTTGACTGTTACAGAAGCAATAGAGGGTATAACAAATATTCTATAGACAGTTGAGTGTTGAGTATACATTTGTGATCAAGTATGTTTCTGTCATGTTTTGTTTTAAATGTGGTTGTTAATAATGTGATAAATGACTGTTATGCCTCCTTTTCTTAATTGTCAAAACAACTAATACTTTTTTACATGTAACATTAATCACATTTGAGAGATTTCTATATGGATCAACTTTTGTACTCACAGAATCCTATCTTGCTTTAAAGTTATACACAGTTGTTTGTTAAATATGAAAATATATTTTCCTTCTTTATCAAGCTATCCATGTCTAAAAAAATATTTAAAAATACAAGTATAGTTCTCTTGTATATTTTTATGATGAATGACATGCTGTTTATAGTGAAAATAATTTGCTTCAATATTCTATGTTTTCTGACTTTGAATATGGTGTAAATGCAGCAGCTGAGAATATGTGTGATCTTTTTACTGTAATTTAAAAGACATCTATAACCTGATAACTGCAGGCAAATGCTGATGTTTTAAGGATAATATTGGGATGGTGGTGACATACAATATCTTCCATAGTAGACCGGATATGTATTTTTGGGGTCTATATCACGTTGTCGAACTCTTAAAAGTTTGAATGTCATATGGTCGACACCATGTGATCAAACTTTTAAAAGTTTGAACGTTCAACAGAGATCTCCACACAGTGCAGAATGGGAAGATTTCCCTTTTCTGCACTGTAGTGTGATCTCGGAGTTGATATATTTAAAGAGTGGGGGTGTGGCGGGTGCTGGGGGCTTAACCCCTGATTAAACTGTTCAGGTAGGTTTTTTCTTTAGTTTATTTTTTTTATTACATTTTTGAACTTTTAAATGTTCGATCATATGGTGTTGACCATATGATGTTCAAACTTTTAAAAGTTCGATTGTGTAATATAGACACGTATTTTTGCATCCTGTTATACAGACACAAAAAAAATGTATTTCATGACCTAAAAACTACTCTATTTGAGTCATATGAATGTTATGATGTGTTACAGTTAATGGCCTGACAGCATACTCACCACTGGTGCAAAAGGCTGTGGGTTCTTTTTACACACCAGGTAGTTGGATTGTTGACACTACAATGCAGAATAAAGGGTAGGTTGCATTCCTTTCGGCTGAGACATTAATCTCAGGTCACATCTTCTTGAGCTGTTGGAAGCTCAGGTGGCTGTAAAAGATCCTACAGCACCTATCAAAATGAGTAAGGGGACTTTATTTAATAAAATATTTGCATATCTTGTATTATTAACACATTATTAAAAAAATGAAATTTCAAGAAATCAAGAAATCATATCCTTTATATACAGTTTCAATATACATTTTCAACACGCATTTTACTTTTTTCCCCAAATAAATTCAATCCCCCATCCTTTTATTGACAACCATTTTAATACTATGAGCAATCATTTTACTACACCAGATCTGATTATACTATAATTACTTACATCTCATTTTCAATATAACTCTAAAAAATCATAATTCATTTTTCCATTTTATCTATTTCATGCTTATTTGAATTTTCATATAAGCCACAAATAAAAACATTCATGTCTATTCCCTCAAAAACTTCATGCTTAAATTATTTATAACATAAATCTAAAATGCCATTAGTCTTTCCACATTATAAAACATGTTCCATGGTTTCTTTCATTTTAAATATTGCACATAATCTAGCATGTTTTTGTTTATATTACAGATTTGCTTTCACAGGCAATTTTTCTGTCACAGAATGCCACAGAATGACAAACAAATCTTGCAGTTCTACTTCTTCTTCTTCTTTCGGCTTTTCCCGGTTAGGAGTTGTCATAGCGGATCATCTGTCCACTCATGATTGGCAGTGGAGTTTTACGGTGTCGAGTTGCCAGCCCAACCTTCCACAGAAGGCACCCACACGCATGCACTCATGCCTACCATTTCTTTAAATCCCTCCCTTTCTTCAAAAAACATCTTTCTAATATTTTCTTTCTTGTTATTTCTAGTTTAACATAATAATAATGTTTCACCATTATTTCCTCATACCATTCATTTCTGTTTTTCTTGTTATTCTTCTAAGTTATATTCATTCCTTTAACTAACTCATAATACCCATTTTATTCTGCATCTAAATTCCTCCTCTTTTTATTCTTTTAAAATATATGTATCCACCCCATATTATATCACAAACAAAATCTTCCTTTATTTCATGAAACTTTCCTGAAATCCAAAACAAATTTCATGATGCTTTACAAATACTTCACTATTTACATGATTTAAACTGAGACACCATATAAATGAAAATACCATCAAAAGTAATTCTTCCTCTAAAGTTAAAGGATAGATTCCTGTCCCAGAGACTTCCCATACTCTGGAACAAACTACCTATCTATATCAAACAAAGCTCCTCATTAGCACTCTTCAAGGAAAAATCTTGATTATTTAATGGAAAATAGGAAATTCACTCCGGGGGTTCACCTCTGTGACTCTGCTCATCAGGGACACAGGAAAATAATTTTCTTGGGTGGCGAAAGCCAGGGTACCTTTTTGGCTAGGCTTGTATATGCCCTAGGGCCGATAGCCTAGTACCTACCTATATATATATATATATATATATATATATATATATATATATATATATATATATCACACCTAAAGCATTTTTCCTCAAAGTATAAGAATGTATTAAGCAAACTTTTTTCCGATAACATAATTAAAATATTTCCACATATTAACAATACATTTAATCTCATTCAAAATAGTAACCCACATATAAGTTCTGTGGTGCTTGCGATAACTCTGTAATTTGTACCTCTCCTCCTCAACAAATAGTACTCCCAAATTGTTAATCTCTGAATTTAAAAAAAATCTGCATTTTTAACTGAATCTGAAAATCCTTTGTACTTTTTTATTAATATTGAAATTTACTTTTCGGATACACATATCTATCTTCGGGTCTATATTAAAATTGTGAAACCTCACTTACATGAATATGGAAGCGTTGGCGCATATATAGCGAACTGTGAAAACACCGAACGTCCTGAAGCGCAAAATTTGAAATATGGAATCATCATAGTTGGCCTTTATCTGGTAAAGCTCCCTAACGTAAGTGTGCAATAGTTACGGACCTTAGGGTTAGTGTGCGGGTTAAGGTAAGTGCATACATAGTAATACATGCAACCTTTACTTTAGGGTTAGAAGTAGGGTTATATTAAGTGTATGTATAGTAATATAGTTGTATAGCTGAATGTATACAGAATTTATACTTTTCCTGTAGTTGGGTGTTGTTTGTTTATAGTTAGATACATTTGTGTGTAGTGAATGATTAGGATATGGGATATATGGGTGAAGTGTAGATATGGAGAAATGTGAATTATTTATTTTGTTTGGGTAGGTAGTATGTAGTGGGCAGTGGGGTTGGCCAACTATGACGATTCGACATTTCAAATTTCACGCTTCAGGACATTTGGCGTTTTTGCTGCTTGCTATATATGTGTCGACATTTCCGTATTTGCATTAAGTGAGGTTTTGCAATTTAAATATAGTTCCCTATATTCTACATAACCTTGTTTATCCATCCCTTTCCAACTGCAATGATAACCAAGTCATCTATGTATGTTAATTACATAGGAATTTTAATATTCTGACATAATTTAACATTTCCTTCAATAATAGATCTAATTGTCTTACTCACCACTGTGTTAATCGCTAAAGTAAACAACAAACTATGTAAAAGGCAATTCGGTTTTAACATCTCTTTTTACACATTTTTCTTGACTAAACCATTGCATTAACTATTTTATTGTAGAAATTACTATATATAGTCTTAATTAGATTCATTTTATGTAATACATACTGCAATATTATTTCAAGCATTTTTTATGATTTACTTTATCACATGCCTTATCAATATCACAAGCAACAATCATAGCATTATTCTCATCAAGCATAATATTTCTCACAACTTCTTCACTCAAATACATTTTTATTAATTTTTTTCCATATCGTCAAATAGATTAAACCATAAATAGTGAAACATAAAAATAATATAACATAATCAACTAGTCAACTATTTACAAAATAAACTATATACAATTGCCTAAGTATACAATCTATAACATCGTATGTTTCCATATACAATATGGAGTTTGTATTAAGATGCTGCGCTGACTTATCAGTTCAATTTGTTTTGTCCAATATTTCATCAACTTTCTGCCAATAAGTGATGTATGATGTCTTATCAGTTATTTTCTTTATGGTTACTACTTCCATTCGAGACATGAAGACTGTGATTTTCTTGAAATCTTGAAAAGTTGGTGGTGCTTTATTCTTCCAGTAAATTGTTATGGCTTTTCATGCAATGCCAAGCAATGTCCACAGTAAAGAACATTTTACTTTTGGGACACATTTTGGTATGGGTACATTAAACAAAACTAATGACTTGGTTAACTGAAAAGTATCATTAAAAATTGTTTGAAATAAATAATTAATTTCAAACCAATATTTAGTCAGTGAATGACAAACAAAAAACATGTTACCAATTTGCTTTTGCATGCATTTGACATGTCCAACAATCAATATATTTCTTATATATTAGTTTAGAAAGGGTCTATGTAGGAATTTCTATGCATATAGTTTCCACTGAACTGACTTGGTAGTAAGGCTTGGTGATAAAAGGATAATTTCTTTTTCATTTTTATCAGGATCCTTTTGATTAACTTGATTTTAATAATTCCAATAAATATTATTTGTACAGTTCTTTGTTTCTTTAAGTGTCTAATGAATTTTGGATATATATCCTTGTCCTTTATAAGTATTATTTATTAAAAGTATCACAAGATGTATGAACTTAGGAATATTATTTTTAAAAGTTGGTGGCATCAGTTCCAGCTTATTTGAGATGTACTGTCTTATTTGTTGTATTGGTAGCCACAATTTATCATCTAACTCAAATTTCCTTTTGATTTGATCTAGTGTGAGTAATGTATTGCCATTGAGTATTTGATACCAATAAATCATTTTTTTTTCTTTAATCTCTTTAATTACATTTGAATCAAAGGTAGTTATACATTCTTGTGTACAAGCTGTAGGATGTAATATAAAAAAACACGTCTTTATATCTGAGTTCATGTTTATATATTTTGTAAACAGGATTATTTGTTTCAGTAACAGTGATATACTTTGTTTTTATACTTTTATTAAATATGTTATCTCATCACATTATAAAAGACTTTTGTTGGATTTATATTATATTGTTTATGTGCTGAGTTACTAAAGATATTACATATAGATTCATGAATTAATTTCCATTTGGCTGTATAGGTTGAATTCAGCCATAGAGTAACTGTTTTAGTAATAGATGCCAATGAATAAACCTCTATATCTGGTAGATTAATTCCACCCTTCTCCCTACCTTTTAAAAAGTTGTTATGCGTGATTCTAGGCTTATTGTTAAACTAAAGGAAATTCAGCATAATTTTATTTTAATGCTGTATAATTTTCTTAGTAGGAGGGATGGAAAGGGATTGTATATAATATAACAACTTGGGAAAATGATTGATTTAATTATAGACAACCTATCTTCCATTGAATAAAACATCTTATTCTATTTCTGAATTAATGATTTTATTTATAGGTTGATAGGTAAGTACTAGGCTATCTGCCTGAAGGCATCTATAAGCCTAGCCAGAATGAGTTGGCTTTCACCGCCCCCTTAGATTAGTTCCATGTGCCTCGGTCCAGCAGAGCCATTAGTTCCCTGTGTCTCTGTCCAGCAGAGCCACTGCAGTGATCCCCAGGTTAAATTTTCTGTTTCCCATCCACTCGTCAAGGTTTCTCTTGAAGAGTGTTAGTGAGGGGCTCTGCCTAATGTAGATTGGAATCCTGTTCCAAAGCATGGGAAGTCTCTGGGACAGGAATCTATCCCTCCAGCATGTCCTATTTATCGTTGTGGTGAGGTTTAGATACCTAGAGCATGTGGCTCTTGGGGATTTGTTTTTTTTTAGGTGGAGCATGTCCATCAATTCTGGGTTGGACATGGCCTTGCATGTCAGGCAGAGATCACCTCTGAGTAAGCGGTATGCAACCAAGTACAGTTGGAGTTTCTTTAGTCAGGCTGCATAGGGCATATGTTTGAGGCCAGTAATCCTCTTGGTGAGGTCCTTCTGTGGTCTTTCCAGCTGTTGCAGGTGTCTTGTAAGGTACATCCCAAATGGGGCATTGTACTCTATGATGGGTCTGATGAGTGATGAGTAGAGGGGAACAATAACCTCTTTTGTTCTAGATGTGAACCCTTTTGTGATTAGGTGATCCACATAGAAGGATTTTCTAACCACCTTGGCAATATGATTATCAAAGGAGAGATTACTATCTACTTGAGTCCCCAGATTCCTTATTACATTTTCTGTATTTAGGGGACTACCATGTATGCGGTAGTTTGCGAGTACTTTGTTTTTTTCCAAAGAGGATGACTTTGCACTTTTTGGCGTTTAGCTTGAGGCCATGATTTTGACACCAGGTATCCGTTTCAGTGAGACCCTTCTGGAGGATTTCTGTATCAGCTGGAGAGTCAATTATGATCCCCAGTTTGCAGTCATCTGCAAACTTGGTCAGCCATAGTCCTCCTGTGCTTGCCTGTACCTCTGAGAAGTATATACCAAACAGGAGGGGTCCCAGGACTGAGCCCTGAGGGACAGCACTTGTAACTGGTTTAGAGTTGGACCTAGAGCCTGTAACTCTCACCATGTGTGTTCTATCAGTGAGCCAATTGGCAACCCATCTCGTGACATAGGGGTTTATGTTCAGTCTGGTGAGCTTGTCTATAATACCAGAATGGGGAATGGTGTTGAAAGCCTTTCCGAGGTCTAGGTAGGCTGTGTGGACATCTTTTCCCTCATCTAAAGCCTTGGTATCTGTCTCAAAGAATTCCACCAGGTTTATGAGGCATGATCTGCCCTTAACAAAGCCAAACTGGGTAGGGTCAAATGTTTGAAAGTTTCCAGTGTCTCTGTTAATAAATGCCATGATGATGCACTCCATAGCCTTGCAGACCAGGCTAGTCAGGCTTATAGGGCGATAGTTCCTGGTGTCCGTTGTGGCTCCACCTTTGTGGAACGGGATAACTGTTGATGTACACTTGTAGAGAGACTGAGTTTGAACAGTATGTTTAGGTGAGGGGTTAGTTAATTTTGGAGCTCGTGTAAGACACAGCCTGGGACACTGTCTGGTCCCATTGAAGCTGTATTTTTGGCTTTGGATAGGTCTGTTTTAACCTGTGTGTCAGTGATTGCTGGGGCACTACATTCTTCTGGTATGGTTATGGGTCCTTTAGGGGGTGAGAGGGGGGTGAAGTTTGCAATAAACCTGTCTGCCAGAATGTTGGCAATATCAGTCAGTTCAGTGTATTTTGTGCCATTCTGCACTAACTCAGAGCAGATCTGAGAGTTTCCACTTAGGTTCTTGACATAGCTAAATAACGCTTTGTGGTTATCTTTTGAGTCCTTGGCATCTTTTCTTTCAAAGCTAGCCTTGGATGATTTTATGAGGGATCATAGTTTCTTGCTGATACTGATCAGGGATGTATTTCCTTCTAGGAATTTTACTCTTTTCTGCACTAGTTTCCTCCTTCTATTGTATAGCTTGTTTATGGCAGAGGTCCACCAGACTGTTTTCCTGTTCTTGGAGGAGTAAGTCTTGGTTTTGCTTGGGATAGCACGATCCATGCATTCTTGCAGGTGCTCATAGAGTATCTTTGTAAGGGATTCAGCAGCTTGGACAGCATTGTCCTTTAGCATGGGGGCTATGAACCTTTCCACCTCAGTCTTAAGTAACATGAAGTTTGCTTTTGAAAAGTTTTTCACTGTGGTTTCCTTGATTAGGGGTGGGGGTGGAATGTGGATATCTAGAGTGATTAGTCTATGGTCTGATCTAACCAGTGAGGGTTTGACCTCCGGTGTAGAACACCAGTCACCCATGTTGGTGATGACCAAGTCCAATATGTTGTCACCTCTGGTGGGGGTGTTGATCAGTTGATCCAGGGCATTTGAGTTTATAAATTCTAGGAAGCATTGGGCAAGGGAGTTAGTACTTGAGTAGTTCTCCCAGTTAATGTTTGGGTAATTGAAATCACCCAATATTAGGGCATTTGGTAGGACCTTCATATTTTTCAGTGTCTCCAGAAATATGGAATGGGGGTCCTGGGTCATGGTGGGTGATCTGTAGCAAGCAACAATTTGAATTGCAGTTTTGCCCATTATTAGTTGCACTAGGATGATCTCTGAAGCATTGTGCTGTGCCACTAACCTGGAGGTGTGGGTATCCTTGATAAATATGGATACACCCCCACCTTTTGTGTTTCAGTCCGGGTTCTGTGGCCGAAAAGTATGGTATGAGTTAATGCCTGGTAGTGCTGGGGTGCTCTCTGGAGCCTTAAACCAAGTTTATGTTACTGCACAGATATCAATGTTCTCCATACTGAGGAGTGCCTCGAGTGCATGCATTTTGATGGTTAGACTTCTGGCATTGAGTAGCATTACCCATAGTTTTTGGTTACTTGTGCTATTTACAGTGGTGTGTTTGTCTTTTGAGCCTTGCCTAAAAAAGGGGCACTATGGGGGTGGCAAAAGCCTTAGTCAGTATTCAAAAGCCTAAGGGTGACAGGAGCAAGCCATCTTTTGTGAAGCAACATGGCTTATCAAGCATGTCATCCCAGGTAGACAGATACTGGATCCCCTTTGAATGACACCAGAAACTTAGCCAATTGTTGAAACTGATCATTTTTTCTTTATACTGTAGTATCACTCTTGGTGAGGGCAGGATGCTACTCAGGGTCAGGGTCATACCGGGCTGGGCTACATGATCAGAGAACTCTTCCATGTCTCTTTTCATGTAGTCCAGGGAGGTACGTCTCAGGTCATTCACACCAATATGGACAATGACAGAGTCGTGTTTGTACTTGTTATGGAGTGACCTGAGTGCTTGTGTTATGTGGCAGATCCTGGCGCCCGAAAGGCAGCTAACTGTATCCTTCTCCTTATCCAGCCTAGTTAGTGGGACATCAGTGTGCCTGACTACAGAGTCACCTATTACTAGTGTGTTGGATATGTTATTTTGCCTTAAGGGCTGTGATTGCGTGGCACACTGATTATGTGAAGTATGTGTTTCATGGTTTGTCATGGGGTGTGATGGGGTGTGATGGGGTATTTGACTTAGTATATGAGTATAGTTAATATTTATTGTTTTTCTAGTGTTGCTAGTTAGTAAGATTCCTATGTATTTAATTTTTTATCAGGAGCTAAGTACTTAACAAAGTCATTATTTAGTTCCCTTTTATTTGAGTTAATTAATAACATTTTTGTTTTGGTTTCATTAAATACAAGACCAGAAATAGTTTGAAAGAAGTTCATTGTTTGAAATAATTCAGTTAATGACTTATCTTTATCAGATATTGTCAACAGGATGTCATCAGCAAATAATTGTATTTTCATTTCTAAGTTATTCCCATTTACTATGTTTTTAATATTTGTGTTCATTCTAACATAGTTAGCAAAAGGCTCAAATGCTAATGCAATCAGTAAAGGTGAAAGTGGGCATCCTTTCTTAGTTCCTTTTATAATAGTTATAGAAGTAGAGAGACATGACCCAATCTTAACATAGGCCAGAGAATGTTCATGTAGTGTTTTAATTAAGAATGTGAATTGTTGTGAAAAATCATCCCCTGGATTCAATAAACTCCGTGTAGGAATAGTGCTATTCTTGCATGAAGTGGTTCATGTCCATGTAGCCTTAGCTTTAACAGTAGCACACCTTGCATATTCATGAAGGCATGCTGCTGTTAAGGTTAAATGGACACGGACACAGCCCCTGCACTCAGAAAGTGCCCTACAGCACTTTTTAAAAGTATTTCAGTGTCTGCAGACACTGAAATGAAAAAAGAAAATCAGCATTTCAGTGTCCATGGACACTGAAATAGCTGGGAGGGGGGGGGGCAAAAACAATGCAGGGGGTTTGTGACAGGTTCCTTCACACACCCCTTGCATTGTAAAAGTGCCATATGGACATATCCATCAACAGTACAGGTTTCTGCAGAATGCCCCGATGCCTGTCTCACATACATCTCACCCTCCTAGAGCAATAAAGCAGTACAAATCCATAAATAATGGGGGGGACAAAGCCACAAAAATAGGGACACATTTAAAATATTTTACTGACAATCCTGAAAGCTGATAGAATAAAAGGTTTGCAGTAGCACGGACCTCTTGAAGTGTATGAAGACTGAAACACAAATGTCTGCCATCTGAAAGTGCTGTATAGACAAAGCCCTCAACTGTACAGGTGTCTGCCGAATACCCAGATGCCTGCTGCACATACCTATCAACCTCCTAGAGTAACAAAGCTGTACAAGGCCATAAATAAATATTTTTTTTCCATACTAAGGTATGTTTAAGTGTAGCTGAGCGGGTGTGCGCATTATGGCCCTCTGCCCAGCATTGCTTAAACACCCCAGAGGAGATAAATAAAAATATACAACTAAAGCCTAAATGCCAGGATAGTGCAGTGGTTAGAGTTTCATCTTTGTATGCCGGTGTTCACAGTTCAAGTATCAATCAGGCACTTTATTTTTACATACATACATTAATTCTTTTTTTGTAAATGATGTAGTAAGTGATATTTATCAACCAGGTTAGTGTAGCTGATCTAAAATGGAAGTGTGAGTGCATATAACATGTGAAACCACCCATGTATACATAAGTGTCTCATACAGTATAGTCACACCCCATGGTAATGTAATGAAAGCACATAGAGGGACATCATGTAAAGTAAGTAACATACACTTACTAAATTAAGTCATTATTCTAATATTTTTAAAAATTAAAAGTAAGCAATGCTTATAGGTGAATGCTAAGCAACAGTCAGCTCAGCTAAGCAGATTTGCGCACTGTTAAGCAGTGCTCAACAATGTCCCCTTTAAGTATTGCTAAAACCAGCTTACCAGGTTTGCGCACTACTAAGCTGTGCTCAACATTTACAAAATTGACCAATGACAGCAAAGGATGAGAATATGCCCTTATTTAAACTGCACAGGAAGGAACATAACCAGTACTGGTTATAGTTCAACCTGTGCAGGAACTATGGCCGGAGTAGGTGAGGATTTGCATTTTAGGGTGCAGTGATGGGGCATCTTGGAGTCCAGGGCCATGGCTGGACTCCTCATAAGTACCCATGATGAGAGAATGCTGCAGGGCCAGTACCAGGGCTCACAATATAAAGCAGAGGCCTGGGACCATCTCAACTGTGATCTCGCCAGTGCTACTGGCATCTCCCGAACTGGTGAGCCAGTCCGGCACCACTATGCCGACTTAAAGTGGAGGAAGGGGGTGCTCTTGGACCAGTAGATCTAAGATGCCAGAGGCAACTGTGCTCCAGCAATTTGCAAGTATCACAGATATAGGTGCACCAAATTCTAGCCTGAGGATGTGATAGACCGGTATGCATAATGTTTCTTTTCTCCCATACAGCTGCAGCAGAGAGGGCTAGTAACATCTAAACCCATGCCGACAGACTGCTGCAACTCTGCTGACAGGCTGGTAAGCAAAAATCTATTTTGCAGTATATTGTGAAAATAACTAAGAAGGAGTACATTGTTTACTGCTAGTAGGTATACTGTTACTGTGTTAACTGAATAAATAAAGTTTGTCTGACTAATATTGATCTGAAATAAACATCTATAACACAAACTGTTGTGTTTTCTCTGGCAATTTGTCGACTTAGAATGGAGCTGTAAAACAAGATATAAATGCACTAGGTTAACCTTTGCTTTCCAAATTGTAGTAATTCAAAGGATTAATGCACAGTACACTGACTGTCATGCATGCATCACAGGATTACAAGTTTGTACAAGTTTGGACTATCTAACCAAGCAAGTAATAGGTAGAAACCAGTGACACAAAAAACATCAGTTCCTCAGTAGCTCAGTGTGATGAGAAATAGCTCAGTTGTTGTTTTGCACACCCAGACATGGTTCAAATCCAGGGAGTGGTACTAAGATGTGTGCATATCTACACACAAGATATCAGGAATATATGTAAAAACAGTCAGGTAGTGTTAACAGATATTTTCTCCAAAGGTTTTACAGGTAAGGAAATGTTGGTAGTAGCTGTATGAAGGTTATACTTATAAGCTGTATACAACTGTTCAACTGTCCCACCACATGCCTGCAAATGACAGTAGGATAGGTATATACAACATGCACACTTCCCGATACATGTCGCTCAAGTTTCGGAGTGTGGCTAGTGGTCAATGCTGCCAAAACTCTGGACAGAGATAGGAAACCAGTCAAAGTATGCCAGTAGCACACTCACATAATAGCAGTTCAGGGTAAACCTTCTGTACCAGATATGTAACCCTGACATGTACAAGTCCCCTCTAGTCACAGTTTACCCCATATCTTTCCAGGCTGACAGTTTAATAGGTATGTTTGTGCTACAGAAGCTATGGGCCATAGGTATATGTAACGTGAGAGCAGACCCATAGTGTATTGAGCAGTACTGTTGTGGAAAATAGAACTATAAACAGTTGTTAATGGACTTTTTGTCTCTTCCCCACCCCTCATCTGTATCAATAATTATTATTTATATACTATGGGCATGTTGTTCTCAAAACCTAATGTTGGGACTTGTGTTCTATTATTGTTCATATATTTGACTGATTACATGTTAACATACCTTGTTCAAATACCATTGTTGGTGGCCTGTTGCCGTCAATGTTACTGGCATGCTGTTGTGATGCATACTGTTGTTCCATTTATGCATGTGTTCTGTTTGCTATGCAACTGTTTCAAATCTGTTTTATGGGGTTAATTGGAACACCCACGCATGCTGTTATAACTAACCTTGAAATGTGTTGTTCATGACTAACCAAAATATTTTGAAAAACCTCAACACCATAGCACATTTGGGAAGGCAGATCCTGGCAGATCCACCTGTTCCACCTGAACTGGCCATGGCACCAGGCCTCAGCATGTCTGGGACCCAACTCGGGACATCTTCGTCTGTTGGTCCTGCACCACCTTCAGGAGGAACTGCCTCAGGGGATGGGGCCCCTCCCCTCGGGAGTGAGCACAGACAGGAGGCTGTCACCCGCAATCAGTTCTGGGGTATGGTGCACAGTGTCATCCAGAGTTGGATGACCTTTTCCACCAGACAGAGGGCTGCCTGGCACATGTCCAGCCCCCAGCACAGCCACCTTTGGAGCCATGAAGGTGCACTGGTGACTGCCCATGGGTGGGGACCTCAGTCCCACTGTATCCAATTGGGAGCTCATGGGCTTCAGATTCCCAATCACCCTCCCTGTCAAAGGTGTTTACCCCATCATGTGTCATATACCACCCCTTTCTGCTGTCTTGTCTGTCTTATCTATCTCCCTACCCAACCTACCTCCCCAGACATACCTACAATCCTTCCCCAACACCCCACTCTCACTATTAAAAAAAAGTGTATCTGTCCCAAAAAAAATATTGCCCTATACATACCTGTCTCATGTGTCCACTGGACACATGTAATATAGTCCAATTGGCTTGATAACACACTTTCCTGTTGTCCTCACTCCTCTCTCTCTGGGGTTTGAGTGTCCAAATTCACCTCCAAATTCTGTACAAATGCACAGCTGTTGCTGTATAAGAAATGGACAGCTATGAACCTTCCCTACACCCATTCTGTACATCCTTAGCTACCTTTCATACTGTTTTTTCCATGTGTGCTCCTTTTTCACCACTTTCCTATCACCCATTTTCTTTTCTTTTAAAGGTATTAGCATGGGTGTAAATGGGAATAAGTGCCACTGAATGAAGCCAAAATGGACTAAGCATGTTTTGGCATCGCTTAGCATCATGCAAAACTGCACAAACCTACCTAAAGATGCTTAAAACTGCTTTAATCATTCTGTCTCCATCAGCCTCTGTTCTGTCCAGCAACAAAATAGATAGCTGCAGTAGGTCTCAAACCCAGGACTCTGTAAACTATAATTAGAGCAATGTACCACTAGACCATTTGAGCTTCAGAAATTTTAGTTGCTTTTTCAAACATATCATGCAATAGAGGCATTCAACATTAGGGAAAAAGCTCCGTGGAATCAGTCATGTTTTGTATATATAAATATACACGTATATATATGTATGGTGATACATATATATGAAAAACATATATACATTATATATATATATATATATATATATATATATATATATATATATATATATATATATATATATATATATATCATCATCATCTTCTTTCGGTTGTCCCCATTAGGGGTCGCCACAGCAGATCACCTGTTTCCATTTCTTCCTGTCCTCTGCATCTTGCTCTGCCACACCAACCACCTGCATGTCCTCTCTCACCACATCCATAAACCTTATCTTAGGCCTTCCTCTTTTCCTGTTACCTGGTAGCTTCATCCTTAGCATCTTTTATCCCAATATACTCAGCATCCCTCCTCAGCACATGTCCAAACCAACGTAATTGTGCCTCTCTGGCTTTGTCTCCAAACTTTCCAACCTGGCCTGACCCTCTAATATACTTATTCCTAATCCTGTCCACCCTCGTCACACCCAGTGCAAATCTTAACATCTTAAACTCTGCCACATCCATCTCAAACTCCTTCCTTTTTGTCAATGCCACTGTCTCCAACCCATATAACATAGCTGGTCTCACTACCCTCTTGTAGACCTTCCCTTTCACTCTTACAAGTACTCGTCTGTCACAAATCACTTCTGACACTCTTCTCCACCCACTCCATCCTGCCTGTACTCTCTTCTTCACCTCTTTGCCACACTCACTGTTACTCTGAACTATTGACCCCAAGTATTTAAACTCATCCACCTTTGCCACCTCTACTCCTTGCATCCTCACCATTCCTCTATCCTCCCTCTCATTCACACACATATATTCTGTCTTAGTCCTGCTGACCTTCATTCCTCTTCTCTCTAGAGCATATCTCCATCTCTCCAGGGTCTCCTCCACCTGTTCTCTACTCTGACTACAGATCACAAGGTCATCTGCAAACATCATAGTCCACGGGGACTCCTGTCTGATCTTGTCTGTCAACCTGTCCATCACCATTGCAAATAAGAAAGGGCTCAGAGCTGATCCTTGATGTAACCCCACCTCCACCTTAAACACATCCGTCACTCCCACCGCAGACCTCACGCTGTCACACTACCCTCATATATCCTGTACCACTCTTACATACTTTTCTGACACTCCTGACTTCCTCATACAATACCACAACTCCTCTCTAGGCACCCTGTCATATGTTTTCTCTAAGTCTACAAAAACACAATGCAACTCCTTCTGACATTCTCTGTACTTCTCCATCAACACTCTCAGAGCAAAGATCGCATCTGTAGTGCTCTTTCCTGGCATGAAACCATACTGCTGATCACTAATCATCACGTCCCTTCTTAACTTTGCTTTCACTACTCTTTCCCATAACTTCATGCTGTGACTGATCAATTTAATCCCTCTGTAGTTACTACAGCACTGCACATCACCCTTATTCTTAACAATCGGTACCAAAACACTTTTTCTCCATTCCTCAGGCATCCTCTCACTTTCCAAGATTTCATTAAACAATCTGGTTAAAAACTCCACTGCCATTTCACCTAAACACCTCCATGCTTCCACAGGTATGTCATCTGGGCCAACAGCCTTTCCATTCTTCATTCTCTTCATATATCTGTATGTATATAACATGCAGTGCAGTCATACCTCAGAATCATAACTCCCAACCTCTTAGTGCAGGAAATCTGGACAAGGTCCATCAAAATGGGTTGACAATGGACCACAAATAGGGACATATTTTAAATATCATCCTTATAAACTTATAAAGATGCTACAGTAACAGGGTTTGTTTCAGCATACATCTTCTGAAGGATATGAGGTCTGGAACAGAAATGCATATGTCATTATTTACCAACATAACTCCTCTGATCATAACAGTGATTTACCAGACACATACAAATAATTAGTGGAACAGACCAAAAATATGAGCCAAACATCTAGACATCCTGTGGAATCCTGACAGTTGACAGGTATGCTCAGAACCCCTTAGTGCAATGAATCTGGATCAAGCCTGACAAAGTGGGGGGGACAAAGGCTTGATAATAGGGAGACATTTGAAATATGTGAGTAGATAATCTCAAAAAGTTGGTGCAGTAACACCATCTGTTCTAACGTATATTGCCTGAAATATCACAAGTCTGACAGTCAATTGCTCCTCATAAGTTAGTGACCTCAATCCTCACATCATCACACTGATTTGTCAGAAATACACAACAGTTATGGAGACTAGGCAAAAGATATGTGCCACACAACTGGACATCCTATGAATATCTGGACATAACATAACATTAGGGAAACTACACTGAGCTGCCAAGCATGTCACCAGGCACCATCCAAACTACAGTCAGACCAACACAACACCACCTCAAATCAGCTCTGTGGACTTACACATCCATTAGCAAATATAACAGGCACTACAGGGATGTAACAGTAATGGGAAACAGACACTGGTGTGATAGTGCATACCCACAACCAATTGCACCACAGTCACAGCAACATACCGGTAAAACAACTGAACACTACAGTATAATGACTGTGTGAAATAAAATATCCTGTTTGCCACTCACTCATTACCCTTACATACACTGCCCCAAGTCACAGTGTAGTAGGAATCCTGAGGTGTTACGGGACATGTCACAGTCTGCCCATACAAACATATACAGCAAATAGATCACCAGAAAATGGAGCAGCATGCACAGCCAGATAGAAAGGGCCCATGACACTCACATGTACCCCGTCCCTACACAGCCAAACTAACATTTACATACTACACTGCTACACAGTCCTGACAGTCTGTTAACAATGGCCAGACATACACAGCCATCTCAATTGTACAGATTCCCACAGAATGTCCAGGATTTGGCCTCATATCTATGGCCTCTTCCTCGTAACATGTCTGGGAGTCTGCTACATCACTGGGGTGATAGCAGGAATGAAGGCACTAAATAATGATGTAACATACCTCTAAGCCTCTTAGTGCATGACATCTGGACAAAGCCTGACATAACTGGTGGACAGAGGCCCAAACACAGGGACATACTGGAAATATTGCTATCATAAACTGAGAAAGATGCTGGTGTTACAGGGTTTGTTGTAACATATCATTTCTCAAGGATATGAAAACAGAAACATAAATGGATGTTCACATTTACTGACTGCAATCTCCAGAGTATCCTACTGATTTGCCAAGGACAAAAACTGTCTGGGGAACAGTTCATAGGTTCATACTAGGCTAACTGGCCTTGTGGGCCATTTTAAAACTAGTCAATTACCCCATGTGAGACTCAAACCCTACACATTGTGTTCATAAGGTAAACACATTAACCATTATGCCAACCTCCCTCCAAACATAACAGGGAAACCTCTGGCTATTTTGCAGATATCCCTACAGTTGAGAGTTATGTCATCCACATAACACTGTCAGACTTGAAATCATGCTGAAAATGCATGTCTAGACAAAACCTGTTAAACTAGCATTATTCCAACTGTATAACAGTAATACTTACATTCTGCCACTAAGTCTGGAACCTTCTCCCCCATTTAGTTGGGCTGTCTTCACAAGTCTTGTTGTAAGATGGATTCCTGCCTACCCTCTGTGATGGGTCTATATTAGATCACCGAATGCTTAAAAAAGCGAACGGTGATTAATCGACCCTATGTAAGTGAAAGCTTACAATGTTGAAGTGTCAGAACAGAAATTGCTGTTTCAACAAAAAAAATAAAATAAAAAACAATTTCAAAAATTGCATTAAGTAGGGGGCTTCGCCCCCACACTCTCCCTACTAAAATATACCAACTCTGAGACCGCACTACAGTGCCAAAAACCCAGGGAAAGAATTTGCTTAACAGCCTCTTTGATATTTTGTGTTTTCAGACTTTTATGTTTACCAAGATGCATTCAAAAGAATGCGTCTTTGGTCTTCTAATATAGACCCTTTCTGTGATGCTGTAGCTCACACAACTCCATGATGTTCTCCTCACAGGCAAGGAAATGTGGCAACACATACATGAAGTACTCAATTATATGAGTGTGTTGTCATGCCATTGACTATTGAAATAACAACACAGCTGTTCTGCATGCAATTAGCAAGTGGGGAACACCAAGTGGTTCACAGGCCATCACTTGCTCATGACCATTACCTACAAAAGTTAAGCTGCTGCCTATGCAAAACAGGTGTAAACCTCTATGTAAGCAGACAGAGATTGAGAGAAAGAAAGACCACAAAACAAAACAAATAAACACGACTATTCAGTACTACTTAGGAAAAAAACTGGTATGTGAAACAAGTAAGAATGTAATGGAATGCAGTATGGGGTATGTAATAATGGGAAATAGGAAGTTAAACAAATATTCTCAACAAGACTTGTTGTACTGATAGCATCTGACTGTGTCTGCAGTGACATAGATCACAGCTCAGGCCCCTGAGTCACCCCAGGAAAGGACAGCTCACATATGACCACTATTGGAGTTTCTGTCGAAAAATACTGACTGTGACACTGCTAGGTCAGCTACTGGGATGTTATACAAATCCATATGTTACTTGTGAATATAACTATGATACACATGTTTGTGTTGCAAATCTAAAAGACCTATACAGGGTATGTGCATAGTAAACTACTGTTGCAGAAGTGTGTGGTGAACTACATGTGATATACTGAGCTCATACCATTCAAACAGTGTCCTGCTGCACAATAACCACAAGTGTGCCTAATATTTGTAGTCATTTACACATAATGGTGTGTTATGTCTGTCAAACCATTGGCAAATCTGTGAACACTGACATCAGAACATAATAGCATACTTATGAATGTTGGACATACTCCATGGTATTTCTGAGAATGCAAAGCCTACTGTGCTACCAACTGACTTATGTATGTTACAGCAATAGTAATACAGTGTCAACATTTTTGAGCCTTTGCCCCCTATTTATGTGTACCATTGTCCAGATGTCCTGCTCTAAAATGTTGAAAGGTATGACTGAGCAGCAAGAGTGTAAATTCAGTGTGCCATACTGACATAGAACAAAAATGTGTATCAGGTATCACCTGTGCACATGTATGTATAAGTAGGTTTAGCTGGAAGCCAGAAAACAACAGACATGAGTCGCGAGCAGTCAGGAAAATAAGCTGTACATGTACACATGTAATATGAGTGTTAGTGCATCAAACAGACATATATGTCTACAGCTACTGGTTGTTGCAATGCCCTGACACAAAAATGGGTACTACAATAAGCATGATTATCAGGTTGAAATTGGAGAAGTGTCCAACTGTGTTATGACCTCATGTCCATGGCTACTGCAAACAGCTACAGGAGCACCTACATAGCTGTATAGTCTCAGCAATACATGACTCATAAAACCCGCCTCAATCAAGGTACGTCAAGCCTCTTTGTTGGACAGCAGCAACACACAAACCATGCAATAGGTTACTATAGTGGCTGTACAGGGCCAAGTAGGTGCAGGCACCAACTTGGAAGCATGTCCACCTTTGTCTGAACAAGCATATAAGGTCACAGGTGAATCATGGTAAGGCTAACTATGAGTACAAATTGGACACATCCACTCCATGAAGGACAATCACAAAGCCATCCCCACATATGTCTTCAGTCTCAGAGGCAATAACCCAACCCACCCTGTACTGGTGGTCAATCACAACACATACACACATGTCATAGCTATAGTCAATCCGCTGCAGACAGGTTAAGTGGAAACGTCACCCCCCTGCCGCCCCATCAGTATAGGTGGATATGCACAGCACCCACACTCCTCTCCTCATCATCAGCGAGCAGGTCCATAACGCCTACTTAAAGGCAACAAAATTGGGTCTCCATGGGACCTGATAACATCCATGTCTGCATTCTACATGAACTCAGGCATGTGCTCCCATCTCCATTCCACACTGTGGTCAAACAAAGCCTAAGCACCATCCACACCCCATCCACATGGAAGACGGCCACTGTCATCCTTCTACATAGAAGTGAATGATGAAGAGAGTATTATGCAATTTACTGTCCCTCATTGGTGGGAACATGGTGCATAAGGACCAGTAGTGCAATACAAGCTGATACTGTGCTGATAGCTGGCAGGGGTGTGATGTGGTTGTAAGTGGTGGCTGTTGCTAGTCAATATTGATGTGCAGGTTCTGGAAATACCATTGACAAATGTATGAGGTCATGTGATGTGTTTCCTTGTTTATGTCTTTCAGGTGCAATGCATCAGGCCAGAAATCCTGCTTACACAGAGGCAGAAAGTGCAGCAGTAACTGACCATATCATTCAGCACTACAGTGTAATGTTCAGCTGGAGCTAACAGCATCTGCAGGAGTGGACTGCCCTGTGGGATGACCTTGTCCACAGGGTAAACAATATCGGCCTGCATGCATGAACATACAGGCAGGTCCGGCATCGTGCGACTGACCTGATACACCATGCCCAGTGAAGAGCTGCTGCTATGGTCAGGAACTGCTCAGCCACAGATGGGGGTCCTACCAAGCAGGCCCTATTTACACCCACCGAAGAGTTCCTTGCCAACCTTGGGGCACCCACCCCACCCCATCATCAGAGTCCAGACACCCAGAATGTGGAGGTGGGTGGTACCCAGTCAATAGGTAAGGAGCATGCAGGTAAGGCTCCAGTGGGGATCAATAGACTAATGTAGCAACCATACTGACATCTGTAGAGTATCTAGATGCATATGTCAGGTCAGAATGCAATTGTGGCTGGGTTTTGTAATGCACAGATGTGCACATCTATGGTGAAGGACAGCAAATTGTGTAGTACTGGAGCTTGTACCATAAATGTGCAGGAAAAGCTGCATTCATCTTGTACCAATGCCATACGTGAATCTGCTGACAACGCCTCTCTCCCACAGCTACATAGGTCCCTCTGGTCTGGATGTGGGACAGCAGCCTGAAGCTGGTGAGTATGGAATTGTCCTGTTGTGGTTCACCAATACCCAAGGCATGTTAAGGGCATGCATTTTACCATGCACACAACTGTCACTCCTTGCCATATTGCGTTATGTGCATGTTCACTTGTGGTGGGGTTAACTGCATTGCATCACAGTGGTCACCACAGGGCCCTATATGCAGGAGATGTAAAATTTCCATAGCATACCTCACAACCTGTCAGTGCAAGACATCTGGACAGAGACTGACAGAATGGGGGGACAAAGACCTGAAAATAGGGACATATTTGAAATATCACTCTTATACAGTGGATATAAAATGTGTACACACTCCTGTTAAGATGACAGGTGCTTGTGATATAAAAAATGAGAACCCAATATTTAATTCCACACCTTTTCTCACCTTTAATGTGACCTCTAATCTGAACAAGTCACTCAAAAACAAACAAATCTGCTAGGGGACCAAATATGAAGGATACAAAACCTACAATAAGCTGGATGCATGCGTGTGCACACCCATCAACTAATACTTTGTTGGAGCAGCTTGTGATTTAATTACAGCATTCAGATTGGTTGGGTACAGACCTGCCATTAAGTAAAGAGACTCTGAGTAACACCAAATAATGGTCTGCTGTCCTAGTAGGATATTCCTGACATTTACTCAGTTGCCTGCTACAGCAAAAGCCATGGTTCACAGAGAGCTTACAAAGCATCAAAGGGATCTCAGAGTTGAAAGGTATCAGTCAGGAGTAGGGTACAAAAACATTACCACAGAATTGCATATACCATGGAACACAGTGAACACAGTCATCAAAAGGTGGAATAGATATGGGACAACAGTGATGTTGCAAAGAATTGGACGTCCTCCAAAACTGATGAAAAGATATGACAAAAACTGGCCAGGGAGGCTGCCAGGAGAGATACAGCAACACTGAAGGAGTTGCATGAATCTTTAGCAAATACTGGTTTGTGTACTACATATGACAAAACCTCCCATATTCTCCATAAGACTGTTCTATGGGGTAGGGTTGGAAGATGGAAGCATTTTCCCACACAGAAAAACATCTAGGCCTGGGTACAATTTGCAAAACATTACATCAAGTCTCCCAAGAGCATGTGTGAAAATGTGTCATGGTGTAATGACACCAAGGTTCAACTTTTCAGCCACAATTCCAAAAGGTACGTCTGATGCAAAAGCAACACTTTGCATCACCCGATGACCATCATCCCCACAGTGAGGCATGATGGTGGCAGTGTCCTGCTTTGGGGCTGCTGTTCATAAGATGGAACTGGGGCTTTAGTCAAGGTGGAGGGAATTATGAACAGTACCAAACAGCATTCACTTTTGGCCCAAAACATCAGGCATCTGCCAGAAAGTTGAAGATGAAGAGGGTTTACACTTTTCCACATGTCAATGACCCTAAGCATACATCCAAATCAAACTAGGAATGGCTCCACCAGAACACAATCAAGGTTATGGATTGGCCTAGCCAGAGCCCAGACCAAACTCCGATTGTAAATCTGGGGTGTGACCTGACACATGAGATGGAGGGCTTTAGCAAGGAAGAGTAGCCAAATACCAAGTCAAGATGTGCCATGCCGATATATTCCTTCCCAAGAAGACTGCATGCTGTAATTAAATCAGAAGGTGCTTCAACAAAGTATCAGTTTAAGGGTGTGCACACTTATGCAACCACTCTACTGTATGTATTTTAATTATTATATTTTTTTACCTAGCACATTTGTTTATCAATTAGATTGCACAGGTGATATGTCACATTAAAGGTAGGCAATGTTTTGAAATTAATTAGTGTGGTCTCATTTTATATATTACAAGAACCTGGCATATTAACAGGGGTGCGTACACTTATCATATCCACTGTAAGCTTAGAAAGTTGTAGGTGTAACAGGATTTGTTTTAACATATATTTACTGCAAGTTTTGGGGTGTGACACTCAAATGTATGTTATTAATTAGTGACATCAATCCTCAGATCATCCCAGTAATGTGTCAGACAAACACAGGGGTTATGAGGAACAGAGCAAAGATATTAGCCAGAGATCTACACATTCTGTATAGCTTTGTATAGTTGTGACGTATGTTCAGTAGGTGTTGCCACTATGCTATACAGGTGAACATCAATAATGTGTACATGAGTGCAGTGTGTGCCAGGTGAAGGGCCATTGCTTACTAACACAACTCACGTATCCCAGAGGTGTATATTGTTAGTGACATGGAGTGAAAATGGCTGCACTGCATGATGTTGAGGGCCAGTCCAGAGTGTGTATGTTGCGGTCTGAATGTGTGTCATGCATGTCACAATTTGGGTATTGCGAGGCATGTATAATGCCTTTGTGCCACCTCACCTGTATGTGTGTGTGTGTGTGTGTGTGTGTGTGTGTGTGTGTGTGTGTGTGTGTGTGTGTATGCATGTGTGTACAAGCCAACCTTACAGTGCAGGTATTCATTTACATATGTTGTCTTCCCCTCACAGGTGGTGATGGGGGCCATGGTCCCTCCCGCACGGAACCTGACGTCAGTGTCTCTGTGGACTCTGACAATGATAATAGCCATAGTGAGGCACAGGTAGGGTTGTCAGGGACTGAATCTGTGCCATTGGTTGGAATCCCACTGTTGTCCACAACATCCCCACACACAGTCACATGCCCCACATACCCTGTCCCCAATTGCCACAGATAATGGACAGTTGGTGGGTGGTGGCATGGAACAGGCTAGTGTGGTGACTATAGCAAGTGTGAGTGTAGACACTTGCCATAGCTGAAGTGCAGGTGAGGTCCCAAACAGGTGGATGGACAGGGGTGCTTACAGGAGGACTGCTGCCCATCCAACCCCTGTTGCAAGTGCCACAGCAGGTGTCACTAGACGCATGTTTTGGTCTGTCATGTAGGCACAAGCATGTACTGATCACAACACCAGACAAATACTCAGGGTCTTGGATGCACATTTTCCTGGTGTCCATGGCAACCTACATGACCTTGTTGAGGCCACACGTGAGAATACTGAGGTTATGAATGGACGGTGGGGTGAGACCGTGGCACTCAATGACTGTGCAAAGTCTGTGCTGGAGTGTGTAGTGGGTGATGGGTGGCAGCCACATGGATGTAGGTCAACACCACGATCAGCTGAGGGTCTACGGGGCTGTGCACCTTCACACTCTAATAGTGGCAGAGCCACCAGCATTACCGAAGGGGAGTTCCTATCCACACCACAATGCAGCAGACCATGGGCATGTGGTCCTGACAGGTCCTGTCAGGAAAATGGCTCCAACAGACAGCAGTCACCATCGAGGAGTAGTATTGCATCTGGCCTTTGGCTGGTGGTGCCAGTTGCCAGTGAGACTCCTGGCAGGACCAGTTCACATGTCCATGGCCAGAGATGATGAACTGTACACCCTGCCATGTACAGTCCACAGCTATCCAACATACCCCTGTGTAGGGCAGCCACATGACATGACTGTGTGCATACAAACACACACACATCACCATCACAGCCAGGTCACCTCCAGGCACACACACACCACCCCTGCACGTCCCATTCATAGAACACCCATCCAAACACACACACATGATGTCAACCATATGGCCTAGTCTAGACCTCTGGAAAACCCTCACAACACCCTGTGCATATTATGATACTTGTGCCACATTCCTATCATCCATACCACCAATGCAGGGACATGCTAATTTGTTTTTGATGCACAGGGTGAATTAAGTACAGTTTAGCTATGTAATGCTGTGTAAGGTGCCGCCAGTTGGCATTTGTAATGGGTACACTGCAGAGTGTGTGTACCTTTTCAGCCATGATGCATAATTGGTGTTAGTAACACTGACTAAATGTAGTCTCACATGCTGTATTCTGTTTGTGTTCTAGGTGTCTATGTGTCAGCAGGATGTGGCCCTTCAGACATTGCTAATGATGGGTATGGCAGAGTGGTAACACATTGACCATGTCATAGCTGAGATACAGCTGCATATGTACACATTTTCCAGGTCTGTGTAGCAGTTATTGCATGTGCCACAGAGCTTATAGGGCTGAGGGGTGTATACAGGTCAGTCTATAGTGGTTGACATCAGCATCTCTTGTAAAGTGGACAATGGTAAGTGTAGTGGGTGGAACACACCTCAGAATGGTAAAACCCACACCCCCAGAGAATATTATGTTGACCAAACACACAGATAATACTCCTGCCACACACACACAGTCTCAGACATAGTCTCTCTCTCTCTCACACACACACACACACACACACACACACACACACACACACACACACACACACACACACACAGTCTCACACACACACACAGTCTCACACACACACACACACACACACACACACACACACACACACACACACACACACACACACACACACACACACACACACACACACACACACATGCACAGGATCACAGTTGCCAGTGTTGGGTTTGTAAGCCCTGCCAATCTAGTTAGTGGCAGTACAGTGTTATGCAGTTATTGCAGGTGGCATGGAACTAATAGTGTGATGAGTGTTCTAAGGTACCTGTTAAGTGAATAACATCACATGTCCTTGTGAGGTATGGCAATGGGGGTGTACTAGGTGGGAAAGGACTCATAATACTGTCACCTACGAGTCTACACACTCACACACACTGCTATACACACAAATGCACACACACAGATTTGCCAGTACTGACATTAGCAGCCCTGCCTATCATGTTAGTCATTCCATACTGTTATACAGCTATTGCACATGGCACAGGGCTTATAGGGCTGAAGAGTGTATACAGATACCTCTACGGTAGATGTGAGCAGCGGGTTTCATAAAGTGGCCCTTGGAATGTGTACTAGGAGTACCATGGCCTAAAATTGTAAACAACGGCCACACAATGGATATAGTTCCCACTCAAGCACACACACATGATACTGTTCTGATACACACACACACACACACACACACACACACACACACACACACACACATACACACACATGCACAAACACATTTTTCAGGACTGAGATTAGAACCCCTACCTATCTAGTTATTACTACTACAGTGTTATGCATTTATCAAATGCACCACGAAGCTTACAGGGTAAAAAGTGTCCCAAGGTAATTCTAAGGTGAACAGCATCACCAGGCCTTGTAAAGTATGGCAATAGGAAGTGTACTGGGTGAGAATGGACACAAAATACATAATCCTACAGTTATACACACTTACAAACACAAATACACTCGTACATACATTTGCCAGGACCGATATTAGCAGCCCTGCCTATCGTGTTAGTCAGTCCATACTGTTACATAGTTCCTGCACTGGCATGGGGCTTATTGGGCTGAAGGATATCAACAGATACCTCTATGGTTGATGAACACAGTGGGCCTTGTAACGTGGAACTTGGGGCATGTAGTGGGAGTACCATGGCCTAAAAATGTAAAGCCCACCCCCTCAATATATATAGTTTTCACTCAAACACATACACAGGATGCAGTTCTCACACACACACACACACACACACACACACACACACACACACACACACACACACACACACACACACACACACACACACACACACACACACACACACACACACACACACACACACACACACACACACACACACACACACATATTTGTCAGGACTGAAATTAAAACCTCTACCTTTCTAGTTATTGCTACTTTAGTGTTATACATTTATTGCACATGCCACAGAGCTTATAGAGTGCACAGTTCCCATGGTTCTTCTAAGGTGAACAACATCACCAGCCCTCATAAAGTATGGCAGTTAGCAGTGTACTGTGAGAGTGAGGCCTCAAAATGCTGTATCCTACAAATATACACACTTACAAACACATACTTACATTTTCCAGGACTCAGATTAGTACCCCTATCTATCTAGCTATTGGTACTATGGTGTTATGCAGGTACAGCACACACCACAGGGTTGTAGGGTGAAGAGTGCCCTGTAAGGTGAATAACATCGCCAGCCCTTGTAATGTATGGCAATGGGAGGTGTATTGGGTGAGAATGCCCTCAAACTACTTTCACCTACATGTTTACACACTCACAAGCACTTTTATACATACTAATGCACACACACACACACACACACACACACACACACACACACACACACACACACACACACACACACACACACATGCCAGTACTGAAATTCTTTTGTTCATAGGTTTGCACTAGGTGAATGGCCATGGAGCCTTTACAAGCCAAGCCCATAGGATTACCCTGGCATCGTGCCACCTGACATTACTCCCCAGTGTGTCCATTGAGTATAGCCAATGGAGTGATCCCTGGACTGAGATTTCAATTCCCCATCCAGTCATCCGACTCATCTTGCAGAGGGCCAGTGAGGTGCTCTGCTTGACATGTATGTGAAGTATATCCCATAGCATGGCCAGTCTCTGAGTTATGAACCTGTCCCTCCAGCATGCTCTGTTGATTGTGGAAATGGAGTTGAGGTCTCTGAGGCATGTGGTATGGACAGATTGGGTTTCTTTAGATGTAGCATGCCTAACAGAGCTGAGTCAGACATGTCTTTGTAAGTCAAACAGAAATCTCCTCTAAGTAGACAATGTGAGACAGAGAATAGTTGATGTTATTGGAGTCTGTCCATATAGGACAAGCATTTAAGGCCTAGCATCCTCTTTGTGAGGTACTTTTGCAGCCTCTCCAGGTGTTGCAGGTGTCTAGTGAGGTACATGCCAAATGGGCCATTGTACTTGATGACTGGCCTAATGAGAGAAGGGTAGAGGAAGACAATGAACTCTTTCTTCCTGGATGCAACACTCTTAGTAATGAGATGTGCCAGATAGAAGGACTTTCTGACCACAGTGGCATTGTGGTGGTTAACAGAGAGGTTGCTGTCAACCCGTGATCCCAGTTTTCTTATAACAACGTTTGTGTACAGTGGACTATCATCGATGTGGTGATTCATGAGAACCAAGGTGTTCCCAAAGGGGATGGCAACACATTTTCTGGCATTGAGCTTAAGTCCAGGGTTCTGACAACAGTTGTAGGTCTCAGTGAGGCCTTTCTGCAGGCTGTCAACATCACTTGGGGAGGTAATAATAGCACCCATCTTGCAGTCATCTGCAAAGATTGCCAGCCAGAGTCCCTTCATGTAGGGCTGGATGTCAGAGACGTAGATACTGAACATGAAGGGATCCAGGACCAGACCCTATGGTACTCCACTTGCGACTGGTCAGCTGTCTGAAATGGAGTCCACTGCTTTCACACTGCATGTTCTATCTGTGAGCCAGTTTGAAACACACCTAGTGATATAGGGGTAGATGCCTAGTTGAGTGTGTTTGTCTGTGATTCCTGGGTGGGGAATGGTATCAAACGATTAGGAGCCCCACGTATCTTGTTATTTATTCCATACTTTTACATAGTTATTTCATGTGGCACAGAGCTTATAGGGCTGCAGAGTGTCTACAGCTACCTCTACTGTGGATGACAACAGTGGGCCTTGTAAAGTGGACATTGGCACGTGTACTGGACCACAACAAAAAAATACAAAATCCACCCTCCAATAGACATGGTTCCCACCCACACACACACACACACAAACACATACACTTGCTAGAACCCCTACTTATCTAGTTATTGCTACTAAAGTGTTATACATGTATTGCATGCACCACAGAGCTTACAGGGTTTAGGGTGTCCCAATGTACTTCTAGAGTGAGGAACATCACCAACCCATGTAAAGTATGGCAATGGGAGATGTACTGGGTGAAAAAGGCCACAAAATACTGTAACCTATAGACATACACACTTACAAATACAAATAGACTCACACACACATTTGTCAAGACTGAGATTAGAACCCCTACTTAACTAGTCATTTGTACTACAGTGTTACACAGTTATCACATGCGGCACAGAGCTTATAGGGATGACAGCTGCCCACAGGTACTTTTAAGGTGACTGACATCAGCAGGACTGTTAAAGTTGGGTGATGGGAAGTGTACTGGTTGTGAATGGACTGAAAATCATTAACCTACAAACACACATACACACTTTTGTATTTGCCAAAACTGATATTAGAACCCCTACCTAACTATTTTTTGTACTATAGTGTTATGCAGTTATCACATGTGCTACAGAGCTTATAGGGCTGAGAGGTGCCCACAGGTACTTCTAAGGTGACTGACATCAGCAGGAGTGCTAACGTAGGACAATGAGAAGTGTACTGGGTGTGAAAGGGCTACAAATCTTTAACCTACAAACTCACACACATACACACACACACACACACACACACACACACACACACACACACACACACACACACACACACACACTTTTACATTTGTCAGGACCGAGATTAAAACCCCTACCTAACTAGCTGTTTGTATTATAGTGTTATGCAGTTATCACACACACCACAGAGCTTGTAGGGCTGAAGCCAGTCCAAAGGTACTTCTACGGTGAATGACATCAGCAGATCTTGTGAAGTAGGGCAATAGGAAGTGTATTGGGTGGGAAAGGACTAAAACACTTATTCCTACACACACCCACACACAACCACACTTGCATATGCAAGAACTGTGATTAGAACTTCTACCTATCTACTTATTTGTATTATAGTGTTACTCAGGTATCATATGTGCTATAGAGCTTACAAGACTGAAGCCTGTCCAAAGGTACTTCTAAGGTAAATTACATCAACAGATCTTGTAAAGCAGGGCAGTGGGAAGTGTACTGGGTGGGTAAGGCATCATAATACTGAGACCTACAGACACACACACAAAAGTAGGTGATGTGATATTACAACCTCCACCTCAGTACCATCAGACAATGAATCTCATCTTCATGCTGGCACATGCCAGTAGTTACAACTGCCATGCAACTGTCTGCAGCAGGACATCACTCTTTGCCATTCAGGGTATCCCTGTGTATGACTCAATCTGTGTGTGTCTCTCCCTGTGTGCCTCACTCAATCACTGTCTGTCTCTCTCTTTCCCATGTCTATGTGTGTGTATGCTTGACATATTGTAATATGTTGCCCATATATATGTGTGTTTATCACACACAACAGATGCAGATATACCACTTATGGGCCACCTAACGCTGGCTGTGGGTAATCCTGTCTGATGGGTGTGTGTGGAGACAGGTATACATAACTATGTATGCAAAGACATCTGCACAATGCAGTTATATATAGTCTGTTGTGATTTCAGACATAGGCCTTATTTCTCTAAGTGTAAGAGCATGCCCAATATGACCTTCTATAGTAAGTGTGGGAATCCATTTCAGGAATAGTTCTAACTCCAGTCTGAGGTGTTGTGTGCTACAGCCATACCTTGCAACCTGTTTGTACAGGATATCTGGAGATAGGCTGTCAATATGGGGAAACAATGGCCCAAACATAGGGGGATACTGTAACTATTGCTGTTATTAATGTATGAGTTGCTTGAGTTACAGGGTTTGTTTTAGCAGACATTTTCTGACTTATGTAATGTTTGACACTGTAATATATTGTGTCATAACCTACTGACAGAAATCATCAAATCATCACAGTTATTTACCAGAGAAATACAAGATGGATGATGCACAGAACAATATTATGAGGCAAAGGCTAGACATTCTTGCAAAATCCGGCCAGTTGGGAGGTGTGGCTACAGTCGATTGACTAATGAAGCTGTGTAAAAGGTCCAGCACCTTGGTGATATACTGGCTGGGGATCTCCTGGTTGTGCAGTATTCTTCTTACCTGAAAGGTCATATCCTGGTGTGGCCATACCTCTCAACTGTACAGAGTCTCAGGTTATCCATATTCATGCCTCACATATCTGGTCAGTTTCCCCTTAACATTGTGGTTTTCTAACAAGTTTGTTGCAAATCACTCGGGGTTGCATTTAGGGAATAATGACCAAACATTAGAGTTTCAGACTTCACATCCTTCATGACATTCATGCTACTATGCACCCCCTCTGTTATTCTATCGCCTTTCTAACATTATGAGAGCATTACTTCAAAAGTGTCCCTATATTTGGGCCTTTATCCCACCATTATGTATTGCTTTGTTCAGATTTCTTGCTCTATGAGGTTGGGAGGTATGCTACTAGCATTTAGAGGCATGGCCTTTCATTTACATTTTGTTGACTGTGTTATGTTGGTAGTATGGACCTCATGATATTCCCTACAATGGCACTATGGGTGAGGCGTGGGCCTTTGCCAAAGGCCTGTAGGCCATGTGAGATTGATGCAGGCCATCTCTACTAGCAAGGCAGTGCATTCTGTCACTCATATGTTTCCAGGCTGCCAGGCAGTAAATCCCCCTGGGGTGACAACAGAAATTGAGTCAGGTGTTACTGACAATTATTTTCTGTTCATATTGATCCATCACTCTGGGTCACAGCATGATGCTGCTTCAGGCTAGGGACATACCTGCATGGGACACATATTCAGCACGCTGCAATTCTGTCTTCTATAGTCAGTGAGGTACTTCTGACATCTTTCACACTGCCATGGACCAGACTAGTGTGATTCCTGTGCCTGTTGTGGGGTGAGTTGAGTGCATGTGTGATATGGCAGTTTATGGCACCTCTCAAACAAGTAATCATGACTTTCTCCTTAACCTGCCTGGTGTGTGGCACACCTGTGTGTCTCACAGTGGAGTATTCTATGAGTAATATGTTGTGTGTATGGTAAGGCCTTAGTGTTTGTAGGATCCTGGTGTGTGGTGTATGCGTGGTCTGTGCTGTGTAGGTTTGGGAAGTTCTCATGTGTTTTTCCTCTGATGTGTCCATTACCTGGGGTTTGATTTGTTGTGGACCTCCACTTATGTGGGTGTGTGTTGTGTATTTGCAGGTGATGCTTCCTGACTCCATACACTGCAGGGCACCCATGTTACTGCAAAATGTGCTCTAGTGTGCACATTCTCCATTTGTCTGGCCAGTGGTTCCCCTCCCCCATCTGTGTGTCTCTTTATCTTTTGTATTCCGGTCACAGGCTTTGCCCATGGTGGATGCTGTTATGTATTTCTAATTCTGGTTTGAGCATGGTAAATGTCATAACATTACACACAAGTTTATGGACTACACACCCCTGAGAATACCTATTTGGCAGGTTGTTCATCATTGCACCACTACATCTGCTGGGATCCTCCAAACGTTTGTGTTACTATATTATATGGCTACATGTTGGCCTAGCTGTCAAACTGTCACTGAGTCTGACATCTGAACAGGCCCACATATGACAGTCAGACAAAGGCCCACACATGAGGACAGGGTGTTGATACTGTTCTGCCATACATAGACAATTGGGGGACCAGTTTGTTACTTGCCTGATTTCTGTTATGGGTGTGACATCTCTTCTCCACTGTCTGCCATTGATGTTTTGACATGACCTATTCTTGTTTTGCAAATACTTTGCAGGCGAATGCAATATTAGGACAAGCAGAACAGATATACAAGGCATACTTGTGCTCCTTCTGTGACAACCTGCCATTCCAGGGGTATGACTGTTGGCTAGTGACATGTCAGTTTTGACACAGTAAGGTGGTAGCCTTTTATGACCTGCCAGTACACTGACCTTCAGGTACCTGCTGTGCTACTAGGCACCATACCTCTCTACATATGAGAGCCAGACATCTGGCGAAAGCCATAAATAATTGGGTGAGAAAGGCCTAAATATAGGGACAATTTTAACTATTAGCCTTACAAAACTAGAAAGGTGATACAATAACAGATTTTGCTTTAGCATGCGTTTTCTATAGGGTGTGAGGCCTGAGACACTACAATCTGTCATTATTTTCTGACTTTAGACTTTCGTGGTTTGCCAATGATTTGCTACACAACCACTATTTCATGATAGAGAAACCACAGATATGATGCAAACCTCTGTACATTCTGCAAAAGTTCTGTACAGTTGGGAGGTATGGTAGGCACTGTGTAGGTTACTCCAACCTGTGTACTGTTCATATGTGTGGCCCCCTGTCCATGACCTGTCCAGCTTACTGGCAGTAATAGATCTTGACATCTGTACAGTGTGTACAACTCCCATCATATGTGTAGCTGACATGCAAAATAGTTGGCACTGCAATTCTTGGAATATGGCCCTGTCAACCACAGTACTGTACCTAGGCCACTAAAACACAACAGCTGGGAGTAAGTGCTGGCCACATCCTGACAGTATTTCCCACACATGTACATAGATCATTTACCCCTGCATATTGTGGATATGCAGCAAGTTATCGTGTTGACTGGGACAGCCCTGGCAATATATTCTCTGCTGCTATTACCCTACAAACCTACATGTTACTGCATTTCTATGGGAATATGGGTGTGGGGGGGGGCACACCTGTCAATGGTGCACATTTGCACATACTGTGCTGATATTGGCCTTACATTTTGGTTCCATTTAGCAGAGTATTGTGCCCTGTCTTGGAGAATAGAGGCATATCACTAGAGGCCACAGGTTTAATTGTAATGGCATACAATTGAGATTCAGACTTCTTACCCTTCAGAGCCTTACTGCAACTGGAAGGCCTGCTGTGATATCACTGTGTATGTCTGTAGGAGGGTATTCCATCATTGTCACCATTTGTGGGCCTTTACCAGACATTCCTTTATGGTTTTCTATGGCTGACTTGTTGGGTGAGTCTGAGGGGTGAGTATGGGATCCCCACATTGACATCCATGCATGTGACCTATGACCCCCTGTAATTGTCCCCCCACATATACTGCAGTGCGATTTGTCACCTGGGACAATACTGCATAGTGTGGGGAAGCCAGTATTGGGCAGACATTTCCTGGTGTCCCACATAGCTGTCAGCTGTCTGCTGCTACCCCAGTAGGCCACCCCATTCCCTTGCATGCATGCAGTGATACCATAGATATGCTACCAGAACATACTATTCCATTCATTTATTGTTTAGAAGACTGACTTACCTTGTGCCTGCAGCAGTTGTGGGGATAGTGAGTGAGGGCTGACTCTGTCAGATGCATGCAGTACACTGCTACACAGGGTAAGCTACAGGTAGTGTGATGTGTGTGGCATCCATTTTACTGTGTGTGTGAGTTGGACAGAGGTGTCAGTCCCTGGGTCCCTACAGTGTCAGTGTGTGGACTATGCTTTGCCTCTTTGCCAAGGCCTGGGCATACTGGGCACACCTTCATCTCCCTACAGGAGCAGACTTAGGGGCTTCCCCCTCCGAGTCCCTCTGTGCCTGTGGGAACCTTGGCAATGGTGGGGGGCTATGTGGCCCTTCCCCATGCAGTTCTTGTTCTTGCTGCACCTGTTTCTGCAGGATCATATTGTGTAGCATGGCACATACTATGAACATGTGTGCACACATGGCTAGACAGTACTGCAAGGCTCCACCAGATATGTCAAGGCAGTGGAACCGTAACTTGAGCATCCCAAACACATGCTCTATAATGATCCTGGTTTGTGCGTGTGCCTCATTATAGAATTCTTGATTGAGTGTGTGTGCATTTCTGATGGGTATCATTATCCACAGTTCCAATGCATAGCCAACATCCCTCACCAGATGGCCATATGGGATGTCCCCACTGTCAAATGCCTGGTACAGCTGTGATGAATACCAGATGTGAGAGTCTTGATAGCTTCCAGGGCTGCTAGCACACACATTCATGATAATGCCCTGGGCAATGCACACAACTTGGCAGTTGCTGGAGGGGAAGCCCTTGCGGTTTATGTAGACCCTACCCTGTCCATTAGGTGGTGCTTTGATGTGGATGTGTATGCAGTCTATCGTACTCAGTACCTCTGGTTATTCTGCTACACGGTGGAAGAGACGCATATTGCTGGTCCTCTCCTCATGAGTGTTGGGGAAGTAAATGTGCTCACCGCCATGTGGTAGCATGGCATCCAGGAACTGGTGGAGTACCCTGGAAGGAGATGCCTGTGAGGCCCCCATCATGTCCCCAGTAGGTCTTTGGAAAGTTCTTGTAGCTAGTATTCTTAAGGCTGCACATACGTTGGTATCCACTGGGTTGGATTTCCCCTCTGTTGGCTCTGAGTCTGAGTTGAGCCCGGCACAGCTTGATGATTTGCTGAAGTATGTCTCTGTCCACCCTGTAGTGCTATATCGCCAGATCATGTAAGCCCCAGGTAGGTTAAACTGGGTCTGAACACTCTTCTCCTCCTCAGTCTGGGGCGGTTGTCAGCATTATCCTCCTCACCGCCCTCAACCTCTAGCACATACTGATAGATCAAAGCAACAACAGCGACTAAATTTATTTGGTTAAAATTCCCCCGCATATTTACACCAATGGTGCACAGTTTGTGGGAAAACCAGACTGAAAGGTGTTTGCACAGTTTATACTGTTGTGCTGCAGATGCTGCCTGTATGATTGGCTGGCTATGATACTTTCCACCTGCTTGCTATGTTATTAGTACTTGATTGCTTTTATTCTGCTATTTGCCTTTTTATGAAACCTGTCTGGTCATGATCAATTAATGATGGTAATATATGTTTAATTCTCTCTGTGTGTATTGCCATAAACATTTTGTAATCTACATTTAACAATGAAATGGGCCTATAGGAAAAACATTCTCAGGCATTTTTTTCAGATTTTAGAATAGGTGAGATTAAGCTATATTTCCAAGAAGGTAGAACTAATATTCCTTGTTGAACCTGGTTAAAAACCTTCAACAATAACTGTTTAGCTTCTTTGGGCAATAACTTATACATTTCTGGTGTTAAGCTGTCATTTCCTGGTGCTTTATTGGGTTTCAGTTTATTAATTTGATTCTGCAACTCGGACGTTGTTATCTGCTTGCCAGTATGTCTACTCTGTTTTTCCTGTATCTTGAGGTTTATATTAGTCTAAAGGAAGTTTCTAATTGTTTATTTCAATTTAATTTCTATGTTGCTAGTATTCATTTTTTTGATAGTGTGACTGAAATGTTTCTAGTATGCTGTTTAAGTCTGAGACTTTCCGATTAAGGTTGGAATTATATATTTCTTTTATTTGATTCATTATACTAACTTTCATAGTTCTATTTGCTATTTTCCTTTGATTCTTTGGATTCATTGAATAAGAATAAGTTTGACTTTTTCTAATTCTATCATTATTTTATAATGTAATATTTCAGAATATTCTTTATTTTTTATTGCTAAATCACTAGTTAATTGACTATGTCCTTTCTTTATATTAAGTTTAATAATATCTATTTCCTTTTGAAGTTCAGTTAATTCCTTGTCCCGTTGTTTTCTTTTATTTTTTTACCAAGTTAATGTTCTTCCATATATGTATACGTTTAGTGCATCCCATACTTAGATTTCCAAAGTGTCTTCATTCATGTTTAATTCAAGAAAGGTATTCCATCTAGGCCTGGCATCCTTATTTTTTTTAATTCCTTTCAATACATCATTCAAGTCATTTAATTCTATTTTTCTTATAACTCATTTTGTATCATTCTTATTTATTTGTTTGAGTCCATATATCAAACTAATTTTTCTACATCATCAAATTTCCTACAAAATATCTTTTCAACTGTTGTATTATTGCTTTCATTCTCCAGTTTTCTAATCAACCCTTCTCTTTAGTTCCTTCAGTTTTATTATTATCTTTCCTCCCTTTCTTCCATAAAAATGAAGAAGCCTTCTCTGCTTTACCTTGAAAAACATGTTTCTGATCATTTATTATTTTTTCACTTTTAAAATATTTCCTTATAAATCTCTATCTCTTTCAGGCTTCTTTAATTTTCATTTCCTTTCAGTTTCTTCACAAATTAATTTATTACATTCTCATGTCTCTTTTTCTTTCTTTCTTTCAAAAACAAATGTTCCAATTAAAAAAAAACTAGTTATATACTTCTTTTTATATTACAAACACATACATGCATACAAATATTTCAAACATGGGCATTAAAGCCCTTGTAGCCTGCCAGGTTGTTCCCATAATAAGTGTCCAGGCTGTTTTTAAAAATATATAAACTAGTTCTTAAAAATATATACACTCGTGCTTGTTTTAATATAATTTGGTTGCATAGTCCCATAATCCCAAACATTCCCAGAGGTAGTTGCCTCTAAATCCCCTATACACCTGAATAAGGTCTCCTCTTAAATATCTATATGAGACACTTAACAAGTTCAAATATTTTAGTCTTTCATAATAACTTAAATGTTCACATCCATGGATGTCTTTAGTATATTTCCATTGCACTCTTACCAGTTTACTCATGCTTGTTTTCTTATAAGGTTTCCACATTGTTATTCCACACTCACATTTTGGTCTAATGTAATTAACAATGACTTCATCATTTCTGATTTCCTAGACTTTATAAATCTTTTTATACAACCTATAGTTTTATAAATATCATTAACCAATTGGTTAATATGATTAGAAGAACGCAAAGCTGGATGTACCCATATACCATGGTCCTTATATAAATCTATAGTTTTAATCACTGTGTGCTCTATTAAATATTCACCTTTCAATTTATGTCTTCCAAATCTCATATGCTTAGTTGTTGATATATTTATCAGCCTATTATTTTCCTATGACAAATGGTCAATTTAATCAAGTTTTTTTGCAGACATGCCTTATCTGTAACAACTGTAATCAATTTACCCAATTTCAAGTCATATGCATACAGGCTGTAGAATACCTCAGATGAAAAAGATACATCTGAAAGATGCAATCTAAACAAGTTTGGTTCTAGGACAGAGCCCTGTGGGGCACACCCACTGTAACCAAGAATTTCACCTGTCTCTTTGCTGCAAAATACTTGCTATGTCCTATTTGTAAACCATGCAGCTATTCATCTTATCTAGAGTACATCAGTACCTTGTTGTTCTAATTTATTGATCAGTGTTTTTGTGTATGACCCTGTCAAATGTTGAAGTTAAATGTATATACATTACAACACAACACAATTGTTCATTCATAGCTGTTAATATATTGTTATATAACATCATGTTACAGGTGGTAATAGATCTATTTTCAGCATATGCATGCTGATATGTTGTTTCAAGTCCAAGCCTATCCATTTCTGATAATAACTTATCCAATATTACCTTCTCCAGTATTTTGTCACAACATGAATGTAGACTTAAGGGTCTGTATGACCCAGGCATCTTCTACTCCCCTTTTCCTTACAGACAGGTTTAAGGAGTGCATGTATCTAGTCTTAAGGACTCTCCCCATATTTATATGACCAAGTAAATAATAAATATAATGTTACTATAAGTTTTTGTTGAAGTGTTCTTAGGTTATTATTAATAATTATTTCTCCTCCTTGTGCTTTGTTTGGATCCTGTTTGCATAGCTCATTTTCAGTATAATCTTATTTGATTTCAGCATCTGAAGTTACCTGGATGCCAATAGGGCAACTTATAACCCCATTTGTGGAGCAGAACTGTTTTGCCTAAGATTTTGTAAATATAGCTATACCCTGTTGTGCCAAAGAATAAATTTTAGAAATTATACACAGTTTATCAATGTATATGTCTTTACGACTTCCGCATCCTATGTATTTATAAAATGGTTTCCTATTATGCTCAATATCTTTATATACATTTTTTCATGTTTTCTTGATCTTGTCTCACACTATGCTTAAAATGGTTTGTCCAGCTTGTTTATTTCAATTTTTGAAGTTGTAGTTTGACCCCTTTTCCATTTCTTATATATTTTTGTCTTTCACCATAATTTAATATCTCGTTCTTATAGAAATATATGCTCCTGAAGATGTGTGCCTAGATTCTTATGTTAAAAAATCTTTGATTTTTTTTTGTATTCAATTTCCACTTTCAAAACTTTTCACATTCCTTCTGAAAATTATCCATTGAAAGTATCACACCAATTAGTTTTACATAGTGACTGCTTTGCTTCTAAATAATATGTTATTAATCTTCTGTTCATTGGTTTAGATTTCAGTTTGGCAGAATTATCTAGTGATAAATTAATATTTATAACCCCATGATCATTGTACATCAAGGGTGGTAAAACTTGACATGAAGTAACAGTAATTTCTTTATGATGTCTAGTATGTCCTGTTCCCTGCTAGTTTTGTTTTTTACAATCTGAAGCAATTGTTGTTCCTGAACATACATTGTGAGTAATTTCCTTACTACTGTTGTTGAATCAGTATTATTCCAGTCTTTTTCTGGTAAATTTAAGTCCCCATCCACTATTATTCTTCCCTCTTGTGTTTTATGCAAGAAATTTATGAATTCCTCTAGGCCATCAACTTGATTTTGGTGGTGTATACAAGCCAGCAATTTACCGGAGTTCCACTGTGGCGACCCCTAACCGGGAAAAGCCGAAAGACACAACATACAAGCCAGCAATTGTTACATGTTCCAAGGTTGTCTTTATTGTCACAGTTACAAATCTACAGTATTTGTGTTATCACTAAATATGTAATAATCACACACCTCATAACTATCTTTAATCCCTATTATAACATCTCCACCTGATTTTTTGTTAGAATGTCTGTTACAGTAAAAACATTTATATCCAGACAGAACTGGTTTCCAGTCATTGTTCTTTAATAATGTTTCACAAACAAAAAACAACATCAATCTTGTGGGAATGTAGCAAATTTTCGAATAAAAAACTATTAATGCTCATAGCATTAACTATCATCAAAGATGCATCAAATGTTCCTATCTGTGAACTGTTAAAGTTTTCACCTGGCAAAAATCATGCTTTGCGTTTTTCAAATATTGCAAAATATCTGCTGCATAAATTCTCTTCCCTGATCTTGACAAGTGCATGCTGTCTTGTTTGAACACATGTATGCACAAAATTAGGCTTAGCTGCTCTACACATTTCCTGTTTTTCAAAACAGGACATTTTTTTTGTATGTATTTACACATAAAATCTTTTCATCCGTGGTGATATGACTCTTTTTTCTATATGTGATTTGTGAAAAATATGTTGCAACACCTATATAAGCTATGATAAGAGGGTTGTAAGTTCCCTAAGAAACAGCAATAGATTTCTTATGGATGAGATAATTTGTACCAACATGAACAAAAACAGAGCCATACTTCCTTACATTAAGGCTTTCTAAGGCCTGCCTCACATCTTCTATTTTTGCTCCTGGCAAGTGTAACGCTATTCGATGTTCATTCTCTTCAGTGTAGATGTAAGTATCACTTCCTCAAATAATTACATCTCCTTCTTCTTCTTCTTTCAGCTTTTCCCGGTTAGAGGTCGCCACAGCAGACCACCTGTCCGCTCATAATTGGCAGTGGAGTTTTACGGTGTCGAGTTGCCAGCCCAGCGCCCGACCTTCCACAGAAGGCACACACACACATTTACACCTAGGGGCAATTTGGAGTGTCCAATCCACCTACAGCATGTCTTTCGGATGTGGGAGGAAACCAGAGCTCCCCGAGGGAACCCACGCGACCACAGGGAGGGCATGCAGACTCCACACAGAAGGCACCCCAACTGAGGATCGAAATGGAGAACCTCTTGCTGTGAGGTGACAATGCTAACCACTGCACCACCATGGCTGCCCTTCAAATAATTACATCTCCAATTACAAAGCAGATCTGAAGAGTTTTCAACTTTTAATGCAGTAATATCTGCTTTATTAGTGGTTACAAAGGAATGACCTTCATCACTATTAGTCTTGTTAGTCTCACTGTTTTCATTGCTTATTACAGTTGCAGGCATACAGTTCTCTTCCAGGTGGCTTTGTACATCCACACTTGAGCCATGTTGTCAACATCTGTCTTTCTGCTCTTTTTTCACAGTAATGTTCTACAGTTCTTCCACGTTCAGTTTTGATTTCTTCATTTTCACTTGCCTCTTGCCTGTTCTTTCAACCTACTCTTTTCAAAAATGATGCCTTTTTTCTGTAGACTGAAGGTTTTCTGACAGAAAAATGTTATCATGCCTTGTAATATGTGTGCTACATAACAAAGCAGTGATCTTTTTAGCATTTATTCTCTTTGCTTTATAGACATTTATCAGTTTCTTTTTTATTCATTATTTGTTGCGAACATCTTCATTTTTTTTTATTTCCTTCTATATGCTCCATCCACAGATTGCTAAATACTTGTATCCAGAATTCCAAAGTTATCAGTGACATTATCTTATTTCTTAGGGGTTGAGTGATGTTTACAGAGAATAGACACATCCTTTCCTAAATGTGTTCTGTTTGCTCTTTGCCTAACATTATTTTTCTCACCAGTCTGGTTATTACTATATGTAATAAGAGTTCTCCAAACTGTGCCAGTTATACAAGTGCAATTGTCATCAGTGAGTCTAGATTTACTACTAATAATAGTAAGAAAACTATCCAGCTTTTGACATGAACACACATCACCAGTGTTATCAGCTGTTATTTTTAAATATACAAAGTATTTATGACACTGTACAAGATATTGGTGCTTTAGCAAATCATTAAATAAGTATAATTTTGAATTTCTGCTGATTATTTTTACTGTCTAAGAATCCTGTACTATTTGTTACATTTCTTACATATCAGTAGTGTTTCAAAGCTGAACTATTTCCACTGATGCTGTAGTACTTAATCACATTGTGTCTGCTAGTTTTACAGGGCTCTAGTATTTAGATTGTGTGGCTCCCTGCACTTCAGCTCTAAAACCAGCATTTTTATTTTTAGAGGGTTGTCTGACTGCACTCTTGTGGAAGAAGTGTGCTGTAGCAAACCTATTTGAGTTGGGGGCTGCTGGCTGAAAGCTTATTGCATGTTTTCCTGATTGATCAGTAGGCCTTGCTGTTGCAGAACTTGTTTTTCTGATTCTATATAAGCCCCGTGTTTGAGAGGGCTTGGGCTCAGTTCTTCAGAGCTGCTCTTGGTTTGGATACTTTGCCTGAGATTTAGAGAGAATTTGTAGGATATAAAGCCATCCACTGCTAAAAGAATGAAAACGTGTATCATTTTGTACATCTGCTGGTTATTTTTCCTGCATTTCATAAGAATAATATATTATTTATTACATTTCTAACACTTTAGTAGTGTTTCAAAGATGAGCTCTTTCCACTGCTGCTGCAGTACTAAAGTACATTGTGTGTACCAGATTTACAGGGCTGTAGTATCTAGCATGTGTGGTTTCTCTGCATTTGAGATCTAAAACCAACATTTCTACATAAACAGGGTTTTCTGACTGCAGTCTTGTGGCAGAAGTGCACTGTAGTAAACCTAACTGAGTTGAAGGCTACTGGCTAAAACTTTATTGTGTTTTCCTTATTGGTCTTAGTCCTTGCTGTTGCAAAACTTCTTTTTCTGATTCTATTTTAGCCCAGTGTTTGTAATGGGCTCCTCTCTGTGGAGTGAGGATTAGCAGTCAACTTTATAGATGTAAATACTTTCAAGTTAAAATGTCACTTAGAATACCTATCTCTGCAACCTTCCCCAATCCCCCTACTGTTCTAGGAACATCTGAGTTGCATTTGGAGTAGCATCACGTTTCTGTATAGCTGCAATTCACACTGAGTATAACACCCACTCTTCATCTGTGTGCTATCACCCTAGTCCAGTTAAATCTACCCACTGTTTTCTCTGGTTAAATGTATAGTAAAAAAACTTGAATATGGACAGGAACTTTCCTGCTATCTGTGTGGCCAGCCTGGTGGCTGTGGCCATCCTGAGTCAAGGTAGCAATTGTCTCATGTATACTGACAGCCACTTAATCTTGAAACAAGCAAACACAGTATATGAGAGACATAGTTATGCTATGAAAATTGAGTTATGACTCTCACATACTGACAAATCAAATGGAAGTCCAAAAACAAGTCACAAGTACCACACTTGAGTTCCAAACAGCAGAATATCCAGAAGACAAAAACAGAAGAAGCAGAGAGCTCAATCATTCATAGTTTAGTCAAAAAACAGAATGCAAAAGCACAAAGTTTTCAAGTTGCATCAACTCTTTCTCAATGCAGATAAAAAACATTCACTACACTCAACATTTATATCACAGAACCAGCTAACTGATTACATCATTAATTGTAGTTGATTAGTAAAGGACTAGCCCTAAAACTTGTGTAAACCCACATTTCACTGTGTTGTTTTACTTAGTTACTTTGTTACTTAAAATAGTAATAGAAAAACAATAAAACATTATAAATATCATATAAATTTTCTCTTCAACTTTAAAATATGTTTAACAGTATTCCTTGAATTTAAACCTGTAAGCTTATCTGCTCTAAAATAAAGTATCCAGTTGTACTCTGCAGCTTCAGTTCTTGACACAATACTGCCCCCCACCCATTCACTAACCTTCTCTAAACTTAAATTTATGCTTATCTCCACATTCCATAACATGTTTACATAAGGAATTAGTTCCAGCCTTCCTTCTTATTTCAGATAAATGGGAGGCTATTCTCTCCTTTAGCTTTTGATTTGTTTTACCTATATAAAAATTATTACATGCAACACAATTACCAATATACACTAGATTTTCAGTAGTGCATGTAGCAAAGGTACTAAAATAAAATATCTTACCAGTAACTGGGTGAATAAAAGAAATGTCAGAATTTATATATTTACAAAAAGAACGATTAAAACAAGGGCCTGTACCTTTGTTAATATCTTTACTATTACTATCACTAATATTATTTGTCACCATATCCTTATAACATAATTTCTGTTTTAAATTCCTTTTCATTTTAAAAGTAAAGGAGGGTTCTTCCCCTACTATTTGCTTCAGTTCAAGATTTGAAGTCAATATAGACCAATTTTTGTGATAACAGATTTGATCATACTAGTGTATGCATTATACTTGATCCTGACTGGCTCTTTTTGTCTCACTGCCACTTTATCAGAGAAATATGGTTTCCTATAGTTGCACGCTCACTTATGATATTATTTGCATTGCATTGTACCATAGCACTAGGATATCCCCTAGATTCAAAATCCATAGACATATTATTTAGCTCAGACAAAAATGTTTCATATTTTATATTAAGTCTATTAACCCTAATAAATTGGCTCACAACAATATTAAATATATGTTTCGGATGCATAATAGTATAATGTAGAAATCTAGATGTATGTACATTCTTCTTATGAATGGTAGTATCAATTGACTGTCCATCCTTTTCTAAGGCAATGACGAGAAACTCAGTTTTAGTAGCAGAAAACTTTAAATCAAAAGTCAAAAAATCAGTAGTAGTCTGCAAATAATCAACATAGTTGCCCCAACTCCTGTACATTACCTGACCAAATAATAAAAGTATCATCAAAAAAACATTTGTAATACATTTACTGTGGCTCTTTAAAAGTTCCCAACTTATAGTCATCATACACAAAATGCCTTTCCCAATTAACAAGAATGAGGTTGGCATAGGTGTTTGTCACAGTGGTTCCCATAGCCACCCCTAATTGTTGGTGATATAATTGACCATCAAAGAGAAACATATTATTTTCAAGAACTATCTCAAGCATCAATCATATTAACTCAATTTTAGAAGAAGAGTATTAGGTATAACAGTGAATAAGGATTTAATATCCAAAGTCACAAACATCCAGTTAACATTGCTAGCCTTACTTTTACAGGGTGAACAGAAAATCATTAGAGCCCTTTATATAACTCTATGTTTTAATAGATCGTGTAATTCATTCTCCAAATATTTAGAGATTGCTGCTGTAATCCACTGACTACCAGATACTATAGGTCTCATAGGTGGAACTTGTATGTTTTTATGTATCTTAGGTAGTCCATAGATAGCAGGTACTACTGGATTGGATACATATGAATAATTATACATTTCTGGTGTTATTGAACTATCCACAAGTAGATGATATAGATGTGCCTTCACCTTATAAACAATCTCATTCAGCTGTAAGAAAGAGATAGGTTTAAATGTAGCCGTATCAGATAATAAACCATACATCCATTGAAAATACTGTTCTCTATCCATAATCACTATCTTACCAGCCTTATCAGCTTGTTTGATTGCAATACTGTCATTCTTACAAAGATCCATTAGGGCCTGTCTTTCACCTTGTGATAAATTATAAAAACGATCTACTTTATTATTGAAATAATTATCATAAATTTCCTCTTCACAGAACTCATAAAATATTTTAATTAGGGGTGTGTTATTGGAAATAAACATACTCATTCTTGCCAAGGGTAATTTACCAGTATCAGTGGTCTTACACTACAATTTTTAACTCAATATTCCATACAAATAGATGCGATTCTGTTAGCAGCTCATTAATCATTCCTTGTACTGAGGGCACAAATGTTAAACCTCTATCCACCAATTTTAATTCATCTGTAGTTAAAACATATTTAGATATATATTTAATACATTAGAGCTGACAGTGTCTATTTGCTGCTGGTTTTGCTATTTGTGACAGGGCCCATTTTTTTATGTTTGCTGGCCTACCAGAGGTTCCACTTGTGTTTGGGTGGTTAGTATAGTCCATTCCTGCTTTTGGTAAATGAGAATCCATTATTGAATGTTTCTGTGAATCATGATACTGACTGTAGAGTGAATTCTTTAACCAGCAATGAACAAAAATAACTAATCCGAGTTATACATACAAAACGTACTTTGCTTTACATGAAAGGGAATTTGATGTCATAACAGATGGGTTTTTTGAGAGAGATATATATCACCTGATAGGGTTCTGTTACTGTGGTTTTGGAAGCTTAGTTCTCTTGAGGAGGTATTAAGGGTGTTGTTTGTTTTTGGATCTGTAAGAGGTCACATAGGACTAGACGCTTTGAGGCTTTGTAGGCAAGACAGAGGTCTGCTATCAATAGTCTTTAGGAAACAGAGTAAAGAAAATCCTTTAAGGAGGTCTGTGTAACACAAAGATACTATGACCTTGATTAGCTTAGTCAGGAATAACTGCCGATTTTTGAGATAAGTCATATGCTAAGACAGGCACATATCAAAATGAGCATTGTATTCCATTATGGGTCTGATAAGGGAGGAGTAGAGATGGACGATAAATTCTTTTGACCTGAACGATATACCGCCTAACAAGAAGGCAACCTGACACACTGTGTTGACTTGTGAAGTTAGTGATTTTGGCCTTTTGGATAGCCAATAGAACCTGATCAGAGGTGATCTAAGGAGGGTGTGGGCGTGCTAATGTTTAGCAAAATGTTAGAGGGAGATAAAGTTTTAAAGTAAATGGTAGATTTATCCACTAGTATGTTGGCTATATCTTCTGAGGATAGGTTGTGTTGTTATGTATTGCCTGAGTTCATTGCTGCGTATTGCTTCGAAGGTTTTTGATATAGCTGAAGAAAGCCTCATGACTATCATTTACACAGACAGCAATTTTTAGCTCATGCTTTTCTTTGGAAAATTTGAATTTGCTTCTATGTTCTTTGTTGATGTTTTTTGAGTTAACTTTTAGTTTATTCTAATGGACAATAAGTTTCTTCCCTGCTTTGTTTGCTTATACTAGGATTCCAACATAAGGGTTTATTCTTGAACTTAGCATAATATTTGCATCTGACAGTGGCTGATTTATGAATACATGCATGCATGCTTTGAGGTGGGCATATAAGCTATCCACAAAGACAGCAGTGTATGAGATGGGGTTATTGAGGAGAAGGAGCACCTACATTAATTCAGATCATCAGCTAGAGGTAATAGAGTTGTCTTAGAATAGTTTCTAAAGATGGAAATGTTTGATTGTCAATACAATTTTACCTTCATAGTGAATATTACTGAAAAGTGATCAGATTTGACCAATGACAGAGAAACTACAGACACAGTGTATAGGTTATATTGGTGAGGACTAAATCTAATATATTTTTGATCCCCCTAATAGGGATGCCAACTAGTTGGTCTAAGTAGCAAGCATTTGTGAAATCTAAGAAGCATTGAAAGTACTTATTTTGTAATGAAAGTTTCTCAGGTAATGGAAGGTCAGATGAAATCCCCCAGGACAGTAGGGCTAGGTTTAATGGAGAGGGAATCTAGTTTGCTAGATTTGCCACTTGGGTTTCAGATAATATAGAATAATATCATATGGTAGTTGACTATGATGTGATACCAGTTTTTATTTATGGTAAGTAGAATATGGAGGAGCTTAACGTCATTGTCCTACTTTATGAGTCTAATGTGATTTGTCTTCTTAGCAATAAAGGCATGACCCTTTCATCAACATAATATTTTTTGGTGATAGGTCTGAAAGAGTTGTAGGGAGCGAAACCCCACACTATGTGGTTGCCACCATTACACTGAAACTATATGTCAGTATGTAGATATCTGTATTTTCAAGTGCCAAAAGGGCCTTTAAGGAATACAGCCTCTTATTTAGGGTTCTAGCACTAAGCAGTTTTATCTTCAGATAGTCTTTAGTTGGACTGAGGGGACAGACCTAAAAAAGGCTATGGGGGGTGTTTGAAAATATACAAAGGCCATTAGGAGATGCATGCAGGCAATACCTTGCAAGACAATTTCTTCGACATATCATTAGTGTCAAATTCATTTTGTACTCTACATGATCCCATCAAAGGAGATGATATTAATTTAGGACTAACCGATCAATAACACCATCTATGACTTCAGTCAACTAATAATGTCAACATTATTGTCTCTCTATATATCTATTGCACATTTCAAATTTGTTGAAGTTTTCTTGCTCATTTTTGTTTTTATTTTTGGGAACATTTAACCAGAGGTACTCACTTTAATACGTTATATCTAACAGAACTAATCCAGTTAACAAAATACAAAAAAAAGAAATAAATATGGAGTTATAATCTGCAGAAAAGTATTTCTGATGGAATGTTAGTATGTGAGGTTGCACCAGCATCTGCTGACATATACATATATATAATCTGAACCTTGCTACAGCTGAATTAGGAAAAAACAAACATCTTAAATTGAACAAAGCTATTCTGTTGTATTTTCGAATAAACTGTATTGACTATGGGCATTCCAGATAAACATGTGTAGCAATTTGAATTTTTTGCATATTTTGATGTTTTAAAAAGTAAGTGGAATTGATTCATTCATTCAACAAAAGTATTTCAGGTAAGTGTGTTGAATTTACACATTAAAACTCCTGTCTCTTTTTACCTAATTCTCAACTTCCATTTAATCATTTAGCAGCATTTCCAACTACCTTTCTTCCTCCCGTACTGCTTTGCATTATATTCATTCATATGCACACCCATCCATATCAGTACCTATGTATTCTACATTATACCTTCTACTTTTCCCAAGCAAACCTTCACTTCTTCCTGTTTAACTACATCTTCACACTCTAGCCTTTTAAACCCTTCTATTCGTTACATCCCAGGGAAGATACTAGGACAACCTAACTCTCTTCCTTCATAGAAAATACTTCTTTCCTATCTACACTCTACCAGGTTTCAGACTCCCCCACCTACTAAATATCCTACTGCCCTGCAACTTTTTGTTTCCTTCTTGATCCCTACTTCCCCAGTACTTGCCATCAATAAAATACAGATCCCATTACTTAATCATGCTACGCTTCAGCTTATCTTCTATTCTTTTCCTCTTACTGTGCCATGTCTCATCCTACCATGACTTTATAATAGCTCTCAACATCTCTTCATCTCTGCCCCAATGCCCTATTCATGTTTCTTGCCTACACTCTTCAAACATCACACCAAACCTATTTAATGATGACCCTCACCTTTAGTCCAAATATAGACTGAGTAACTCCATTTCATCTCAAACCAAAACAAAATTAAGTGGAAAAATACTCTCCAAAAACAAGTATCAATAATTCCGCCAGTATGCTAAAATCTTTCTAGGAGGTGACATTCACTCTAATCCTGGTCCCAGCAATCACAATGAACATCAAAACAATGTTCTTCCATACTCTACTCCAATCCTACAACAGTCAACCCACAACCCCAGTAATCTAACTTTTGCTGCCATAAATTTTAGAAGCATAAGAAATAAAAACTACTGAACTACATTCCTGGATTACCCAACATCAGCCTGAAATTCTTGTTGTAACTGAAAATTGGCTCAAATCTAGCATAAACAGCTCAGAAATTGCGGGTCTACTTCTAATCATTGAAAGACCATTTACCCAAAACTGAATTTACTTAGACGACAACACCAAACTTTGAATACACCGAACTTTTACACTGCCAAGTTTTTTAACAGGGAATGCATGCACTTGGCTAGCATGGAGAAATTTGCCCTTTTCCCCAGTGTAGTGGAATTCTGGAGTTGGTATATTTAGTTGGGAGGGTGTGGGGGGCATACTGTTGTGTGTTTCTATGTTGAATGTTGGCCAAGTGCATACATTCCCTGTTAAAAAATTCAGTAGTATGATCATTCAGTTTGTTCACAGTTTGGTGTTGTCATCTCTGTAAATTCAGTTTCGGGTAAGTGTTTTTTTGATTACTAGACATAGATCTGAAATTACACCTTGTAGCTATAATATCATCCTTAATGACCATATAAAGAGGAAGGCTGGTGGCATTGTTTTAATATTTCCCGACAACTACCACATTTCCCCTAACAACAAACCAACAGCAAAATTCAATTCATCAGATCTTCTTATTTTCTGAAAACAAACAATTATAAACATGTATTATCATCCTTATAAGCATGCATTATCATCCTTTACATCCCTCCTGACGGCAGCTGTACTGGAAGATATCCTATATTGGTTATCTATGACATTTCCACAAGAAAAAATGCTACTAGGTGATGTGAATGTCAATTGGTTGGACACAAACCCTAGCTACCTTACATCTAGTATAAACTTATATGGTTTCACACAACTAATTAATAACCCCACACATTATATCAAAACAACAGATTTCCTATTAGACTGTATCCTCATTTCAGACACTAACAAATACACCACCACAGATACAATGCCAGAGTCTCTAAGTGATCACCTCCTAGTCTATAAAACCGGACATCTCACTCATCCACTTAAACAGCATGCTTGTAAAACAGCATACAACATTTCCAAGTTTAACCCAGAAATGTTCATTACTAACTTGTCATCTATTAACTGGAACTTCCTAAAAATTCTCCCCTTAGATGATGCTGCAAATGAATTCATTACAACTTTCCTAAATAGCCTTCCACTTCCTAGAAAGAAGTAACTAAAAAAAAATAATACAATATGGCTAAACAAAAAAAGTAAAATGCTAATGCAGGTTAGAGAAAAAGCATGACAAAATGGTGAAAATATATCTTGAAGACTTCAGAGTGCTTCACAACTGTACTAAACTCAAATAAGTAAGTACAAAAAAATAGTATAATAACTTTCAAAATAATACTAAATTAAACCCTAAAAAATTCTGAGAAGCTATTAAACATATCTTGCATCCCCGCCAAAAATTCAACCCTAACCCCTCCCTCAATAAATCACCACTGAAAACCGCAATACAATTTAACTCTTATTTCATAGATAGGATAGCATATCTAACCAAGAATTCCCCAACATCTAATCCTAGCTCTGCCCAACATCCATGTATCACCACACCCACTATTATTCACAATTCAGTATTATGCATTATGATTGTATAATTATTATTATATAATACATACTGTATAATATATAATATTCAATATTATTCACCATTATTCACTTTTACCTTCAAACATGTACCCACATCATATATAAAACTACTCTTAAACAAACTCAAACCATGCTGTATTTCAGCTGATGACCTTTCAGTTGAGTACCTTAAAACAGCAGCCAATAAGACTGCCTAACCTGTCTCAATCCTTATAAATAGGTCAGTATAGGAATCACTTGTTCTATGAGTCTGAAGAAAGTCACACATTATCCATCTGCACAAAGGAGGAAATTCAACAGACATTACTAACTTCAGACGTATAGTAATCTTATTCCCCTTCCAAAATCTTGAAGATGTATTAAAAAACAATTGCTAAACTATCTTTTGCATGAAGAACTGCCATCTTCCACACAAAATGGCTTCTTTCCTTTCCATTGTACTAACACTGCACTTTTAACCCATATAGATAGTGTCAATAAAGCTAGAGAAAACACAAAATTATTCTCCTTCTTATTTCTAGACCCCTCTAAATTCTTTAACACAGTTTGGCACAGCAAATGTGGTCTCACTATGTCTCTGTCAGCCCACTCTTCTAGGGTTCAAAAGCTACTTGTCCAATAGGTATCAGTCAGAAAAATGGAACTTCACTATCTCTCCATATCCTCCAGTCACCACCGGTGAACCACAGGGCTCTATCTTTGGTCCCCTCCTCTTTAACAATCTCACTAACACCCTCTACACATACACAGAACAGGCCTCCCTAATACAGGAGGCAGATAACTCCAAACTAATTTGCACATCTGGCAACATGGCAAATCTTCAAACATGACTTTGCAACTCACAGCTTATGCTCAACCCTAAAAAAACGAAACTGCTACCCTTTTCCCCAAATCCCTCTCTCATGAAAAAATTAAATTTAAAGTCCTGCGTCAAATCAGCCACTGAAGTAATTTTTCATAGCAAATTGTTATGGATAATAATGATCCATCCTCAACTCCTTTTCCCAATTTGTACATGGGGTTGGTGTGTCATTTCCATAGTGACAACCATCTTGAGCCAAGGTTCACACCACTGGATGGCTAGCCCTGCTGTGGAAGTTCATTCACACCACTCACTCACCTACAGCCAATTTAAAGTGTCCAGTCCACCTTCTGCATGTCTTTGGAATGTAGGAGGAAACTCATGTGACTGCAGGGACGGCATGCAGACTCCCCACAGAAAGCACCCCGGCTGAGAATCGAACAGGAGAACTTCTTGCTGTGAGGTGACAACTCTAACCACTACACCACTGCTGCCACCCCAATGATATATCATCCCAATTGGGATGATAATGATGGTAGTCTTAAATTTGACCTGCATATACAAAATTGCATAAGAAAAAATCATCAAAAACTTGGGATGCTTTACAGAGCCAAATCATTTCTCACCAACGCAAGTAAAATCATACTTGCCACTACTTTCTTCCCAAGACTTCTTTCTAGTGCTTCCATCTTTAGTAAACTCCAGGCATCACAAAAATCAAAATGTGAACAATGCTGTAGCAAAGTTGCTTAATTTGAAGCAAATATTTCTTTCAGAACCCACCACTGTATAGCATTAAAAAGTCTAACTTGGTTAGAACTACCCCATCAACTAACATACACACAACTTCTTATCACCTCTAAAATTATCTGGCATCCATTTGCTTGTCCAACACTAGATGACATTCTGCACAACTATGTTGCCAGTTGGTCATTACAATCCAATGACCGAAAACTCCTGTCTGGTAACAAATCTATCAAATCTGCTGGGCATTGTCTATACTAGTGATATGTTGTTAAGGCCTGGAACACCTTGCCTGTATCTATCAGGTCAATACTGTCCCTCCCAGCCTTCAAAACTATTCTTAAAGACCTCCTAGCTAAAATCTGGCTCTGGTCTTGCACAAGACCAGGATAAACTATATCCCTAAAGGTGGACAAATACCTATTCATACCTTACATCTCATTTCTCTCCCTTCTTCACGTCACTCACTTCTTTAGGTCTATCAATTTCTCTGCCCTGGCTTTCTCTCTAAATGTACCATAAGCTTGCCCTTCTCTCACGTCATATTGCAATTCCTGTTTGTATTATACTTGCTTACCATTCATTTCTTTATAAACTGGCTATAATTTCTCTAAATCAGAAATCATTGTCATGTAACTTGATCTATTCTTAACCAACATTTTCATATAATGTCTAATTTGGTATAATTATTTAAGCTAGAGATGTTTTTTGTATTATTTCTGAAGATTGAAAAATTATTGTTTTTAAATGTTTGGTAATACTTTGGAGCTTTTCTCCCTGGGCCTTCAATGAAAAAGGAAGCTTATCCAGTTGGACTTTCCTGATAATAAAATGTCGATAAATAAATAAATAAATAAAATTATGCCACATTTTTAATGGATTTGCACAATGCCTGAATCTCAACAGTTTTTAACCTTGTTTAGTTGAGTTAGAAAATAACTGATTTGTTCCAGAATAGATAAATGAACTGCCTTGATCTTAATTGAAGGATAACCTTTATGTTGTCATTTTGTAATTTTCATTTTATGTGATGCACTTAAAGTTATAAGTTGATAGGGTGTATTATAAAGCTTTCGGCCTGCTTGGGGCATCAGGAAATTTGATTGCCATTATTCTGTGTGATTATTTCTTAGAACCAGAGCCGGATCATGGCCATATAGTACCCTAGACAAAGTAATGGATCGGCCTCACCCCAGCAGCTCCCCCACAGCCATTCCAGTGTCCTATTCCTTGGTTATTTCTCCCAGTTACTATAAACACTGTTCAAACCTGTCAGTGTGCACACCATTTTCTTCATTTCTACAATGATTATAGATATTTGGATTTAATTTAAAACTTTTATTTCAAATTTTATAGCACAAACACTGATAGCCATATACTAAACAAAACAATACAGTTTCACACTGAAAACAGACTTAGCATGAATAGTAAACTTCTCTTTCCTTGAAAGTCACATTCATCGAAATGGCATTGAAATCCACATTCATCAAAACTGCATCTGGCCAGTGGAGGCTTAAATTTACCTTTGGGCTGTTTTCAAACAATAGGCCCCATGCACACATTTAGGACCACACTTGCATACATGTGTTCTTTGATTCATCTTTCTGATTGTATTAAATTATATTACTTGTGTAATACAGCACCACTTATTAGGGAGTGTTTTAAATTTGTAGTTTTGAACATTTTTCCGGTAAGCAATGAAACAAAACATATGAACAAATAATGACAAAGCTACCCATTTCAGAACATTTCAACTATAAAAGGCCACTCAAACTTCTGTCATTACAATCCACCAATATCAGTCAATATTCACAATCACTGCTGAAGTAAAAGTCATCTGAATAATTCCACATTAAAGAGATCTGTAACTAATGAAGTTTTGCTGCTGACAGACCTACTGCCCTTGAAGAATAAATTGTCCATGTTACATTAAATAATTGGTAAGCTGGTAATATTGCAATAGGGAATTGCTGGTAAACCAACAACATGTTTATTGTTACTAGGCTGGTATCTCATCCAAAGGAGGAGACCCTCAGGAGTGTAGTACCCCGTCTCCCCTTAAAGTGCACTGCAGTATCAGTAATGTATCTACAGAGTGTGGTTGTAGAACCCACAGCCTTCTGCACCAAAGGTAAGTATGGTACCTATTGTGCTACTAACACTGCGTTCAAATTCTATAGTACAAACACTGAGGGGCATTTTCTAAATAAGATAGTTGCACATTGAAATCAGACTTAGCATAAGAAACAGTAAACCTCACTTTGAAACTTACAACTCCTTGAAAATGCATTAAAACTCATCTTCCTTGAGCAGTCTAGTAGTTGGTGTAAAGGATTCAGGCTCTTGTCTCTTGTAACCAACGTATAGGGTTTGAGCCTGAGCAAGTTAATTACTAACCTGCCATCCCTATCTAGAGTGTTTTTCACACACACAGACCTCATGTCATTTTCTGTAACTTACTGAAGGAAGGAATGGCTTATCTCTCTATCACAGCAGCAACAAGTAAGTTCACCATGTTTACATTCTGTGTGCAAAAAAGAAGCAGCAGCTGGAATATTTAAATCCTCATTGATGTGAATGTGTCATGCTAAACATGTGTACACAGATGTAGAGTGCATTCTTAAAGAAGGAATCACAAGCACTGGCACCTTTAAAGAAGAAACATAATTTCATTTTAAAATAGATTAGTTAAAAATTAAATGTTGTGGTTGCCCCAGCCAGTGGGCCCTAGGAAACTGCCTAAGTCACCTAATGCTGGATCTCGATCTGCTTATAACCCAAGAATATGTAATTTTTAATGGTTAATGAGTTAGACTCTTTAATCTCAGTAGATTGTCAATTTAACAGGCTGGAGAAATGTTGCATAATTAATTTTGAACAAGTGCTAACTTGACCTACCCTGGATTTCTCTAAGTAAGTGAGTTATTTAAGCAATAACCCACAAGTAGCTGTGGGTATTTACCCATGGTTGATGTGGTTTAATCACAAGGGTGAAGCCCGAGCGATTAAACAAAGGCAGCCGTGCATAAATCCAAATATACCCAAACTTAGGAGTGGTTATTGTGACTATACAATGACATTATTTAAGAAAGAAATTGCTTAAGGAAGAAATTGCTTACATTTCTTAAATAATGTCTTTGTGTAATTCTACTGTAGTGTTCTTCCATGTTGTTTCCTCATTTTTCCATGGCTTCTGATGTACTGTACATGTGTGTGGGACTTAGTTCCCACACCTGCACAGTACATCAGTGTTGTTGAAGACAAGTAACAGAGAAAAAATAATCTCTGTTGCTGTTTTATGAGGAAAAAATCTGTATATTATGTAAAAATTTGAAAAAGTTGAGAGGTACAAGAGTCTGGTGATTTTTATGGATGGACAATGCAAAAAAAAAAGGAAAATCATGCATGTTTCTGTGCCTTCATTTTGAGAATGCACCTGTTTTTTCTTCTCTTTTGCACTGTCCCTCTATAGCATATTCCAATAGAAAAGTCTGGTTACTGAATGTTACTTTAGTGCCTGGGTTTTTTTCTATTGCTATGTGCTTGATTTACACTGGACAATCTAGTTGGGCTGTCGAATTAGTGTGCTCATTTTTGAATAACAATGATCTGTCATTGTATAATTCTATTTAATGCATATTTATAAGCAGCACTACATCAGAGTCACTAACTTACAGTGTGAATAAACCTTTTAGAATATGGTCTTTGATACTCATCCTTTATGTTCTCTGTTTCAGACCACACAGTGACCACTCCTTCTGAGACTCTCCCTGGAAGTCAAAGACATATTGAATGAGGAGGAAGTCATTGTCACCTGATTGGCATTTCTCTGAATGGCCCATAATTATCACAAGTGGCAAACAGCACTTTTTTGATGTCAATCATCTCTGATGTTCCATGCATTGTGTAGACACTGGACTTCCCCCATTCATTTGCCCTCACATATGCAGACATTTATGCATGCTGACACTCAAAGACATCGCCACAAATACACAGACATTGACTCAACGTGACATCCTACAAGTCAAACAAACTCATGGAGCAACTCCCCCATTCCCCATCCAACGCACACACACACACACACACACACACACACACACACACACACACACACACACACACACACACACACACATACACTTTTGATCCCCTACTAACTCCCCAACTGAAATCACCCAAGCAGACTCACACACTCACACAAACATACACACACAGACACACACTTGTCAGAGTCTATTCACACCTGCAAACAAGCACATATACTGCTGCACACATTCACGTATTCACCCCCCACTACCTTTCCTCTGACCTTCACTTAACTTACCTGTGAAATGATCTCTCCCTTTGCCTTATGTGTGTGACTGCCATCTTTTGGTTATGTTAATTAAAATGCTGGCAGTGCTAATTTACTCAGATGACCATGTCTCTGAATTGCTCACCTGAGTAAATCACTTATTACAGGCATTTTCAGGGCAGAGTATATAGCTAGATAGCATTAGCCTCCTGCTAGAATGCCTCATTATCATCCAGGACAGCTATCAGAAAGGCCCACAGCAGTGATTTTTCCATCTATCTATCCAAAATCACTATGGTGGGCCTGCCAATACATCACAAAGGGTTACTGCAAGGGATCGGCTGCTTGTGGAACACCTTACCTCTTGCATTAACCCTTTCCAAGTCCCAAGGTATATGTTCATGAAAGTAATACTTCTCAATCTGTTAGGTCAAGAATCTGTGAAAAAAGGAAGGAATTGAGTTTGGGGGTACAGACCCTAAATCAGAGACAGGTTTTAAATATTGCTTTTATATATTGTAAATGGAAATATATTTGTAATATTCAAGCTGTAGAAAGTAGCATTATGTTGTATCACTGGGGTATATTATTATGTGCAAAGGAATAATATCTTCCTTGTAAAGGAAGTTTGTGACTCCATAAGACTTTCTGATAACTGTGGCCACACCTTGGTCAAAGTTCAGTTCAGTCAGCATTTCTTTGCATGCTTGTTTCTAACTATATTAGAAGGTATCTTAATTAGCATGTAAGTAACTGCCATAATAAATAAATAAATCAATAATATAACAAGAAAGCATTATTACTAAATGTAAATACCTTTCCAAATGAAGCTAAACTAATATAATTATTGTGATCCCTATCAGATAATTGGGTTTTCAGAACTGAGATTCATAACTCTAACATCCAAAAATCCAAAAAAAAAAAAAAAACAAACAAAAAAAACCCGAGAAAAGTCTAACTTTTTTACATTTTGCAGTGGGTAAGCCTGCCTGCACCTCCCACCCCCTGCAAATTAAATATATCAACTCCAAGACTGCACTACATTGGGGAAAAGGGTACATTTCCCATTTCACGCTGTATTGCAAAATCCATTCAAAACCTTTGAGTTTTTGGAAACTATCATCTGATAGAGATGCAATTATTTACATAACACATCAATTTTAGCAAGATATTCAGCATTAATGATACAAATAATGTATCTTGGCCTGGCTATACAAAAAGGGAATCCAACTAATTAGAGTAGACAAAAATTATTAGATTCCCAGGCTAAATTTTGATTTAAAATTCAAAGTTTACAAAGGTGTTTAGTCTTAGAATGAAGAGTGAAGCCTGTTATTGCTGTATGCACACCAAATGAAAAATAACAAATCATTTGCAAGTCCAGAAATCTTGATACTGTGTTTTAGCTCAAATATAGACCATTCATTGTTACTTTAGGCATTATACACTGCAACCTGTATGATCCGGAGTCCAAGCTTCACAGAATAAATCACACTCATATTCAAAAGACACAGTGAAAACATCAACAAGCTGGTATGATACAATCTACGACGTAGACCTCTTTTTGACAGAAACAGTCACCTGGATATATATACACTAATATCAGCAAATCTAATATCAGCAAATCTTTTATTCTGAATGGAGAGATGATAAGTCAGCAAGCAAAGGAGAGTAGTATTGCTGAAATGGAATTCATCCTCATGTCTTGGTGAATACCTTCACAGGGTGGATCCTGTTTTTCACAAAATCTCACCAAGATGACAGTGATATATAGACTGTCTTTATATAGCATATATCATGGATAGAAGTATGTCAAAAATTAAAAAAGATAGCTGGGTGCACAAGATCCAGGATAAAAAAAATGCTCAAACCTGGTAGGTGCACTGGTGCCAGGACTGTAAAGAATGACAGTGTAGAATCCTCAAAATATGAAAACATTCCTACAATGGGGCCAGTCCAGGCCCAGGGGGAGGATGTCCCCCCTGTTGTCGAATGAAGTAGCAGTCCATAAAAATTACAAAAACTGATAGGTCAAAGAAGAGCCATAAAGATGGTAGAATGGACTATTGCGGATAAAAAGAAATTATGCATTGTTACTACCATGCAAAAATCTCAGAATTTCCAGACACAGGCTATACAAAAAGATTAAGAGAGAAATTAGAGGAAAGAAAAATACTTTCACAAGAAAAACTGTCAGAAGCCTCAAATAAAAATTTGTGTTCACGAATACAACAGATTTGTGATAAACAGTATATAGATAAGAAACGTTGATCTGTCTGGAAAAAGAAGCATCTGAGGATGTACAAAAATATAAACAACAAAACCTAGAGTATAAAAAAGAAATATGGACATAGGAAAGAAAGAGAGATTCAATAAGGTGCAGCATGTATGCAATGGTGAAGGCCAAAGTAATCAATATAAAGAAGGCAGCCCCAAAGATATCTGAAAAAAATACAGGCAAGGCATCCAGATATTGAAAATTTCACAATAAAAAAATAATATCACAAAGCAGGTATGTAGAAAAGAAGATTAATAAAGTAGAAGTTAAAAAAATAGAAGATGAAGTCATGGAGTGCTTGCAAAATGAGGGATTTGGTGTAGAAAGTCTAACACAGGTTACACCACAGCATGATGGAACAAGTCCCCAAAGTAAGGAGGAAGAGGAAGATCAGGGGACATCTGAAGAAGAAGTATAGACATGGGAAAGAAAATAAGATTTAATATGGTGTAATATCTATGCAAAGGAGAAAACAAAACTAATCAATACAAAAAGAGCAGCACCAAAGATACTTGAGACAAATACAGGCAGAGCAATCCAGACATAAAAACCTTACAATACAAAACAATAAGAAGACAAAGAGGAAAAGAAGAAAATACATTAGTAATGGAGAAGTTAAAGAAATACAAACTGATGTTATGGAGTACCTGCAAAGTGTAGGATTCAGTGTAGAAAATCTAATTCAGAAAGTACCACAATAGGATACAGCAATGGCTATCCAAATTAAGGAGAAATCAGTGGAACAGGAAGTAATGGGTCAGGTACCAGATGAAGATATTTTGGAGGCTTCCAATGAAAACCAGTATAAATGTTCACGTGAAGTTGGACAGCAAGGGAAGGAACAGCAAACTGTGGAAACTCTGACAAGGTCAATATTGAGGAGTGATAGGCCAGTGAGTTCCCATATGACAGAGGAATGGATGGCACAGGATGAAATTGAAGAGACTGTGACACAAGAAGATGCTATAGAACTTTCTGTAGAATGCCCGCAGGAAATGGAGAACAAAAAATGTGCCCTCAGTTTACAAGAAAATGAGCTAAGAGAAGAGTTGTTTGATTTAATAGAAATAGATAGACATATTAAGATCAATGAAATAAATAGACTGCAAATGGTCAATAAAACCCAAAAAGTCAGAAGTTTGATAAAACAAATGAACACAGTAATTAGGACTGTCCATAGAGATCCATGCGATATAACAGAAGTAAACAGGATATATTACTGTGCAGCTAAATTAATAGCTGATAAAGTTCTACCACAAGAACACTGGGTAGTGAGGGAAAGGAAGGGGAGAAATCAAATACCATCATGGAAGTATTGAATAGAGAAAACTATAAAGCAATTAAGATAAGAAGTGTCACTGTTAGAAGAGTATAGAAGATGGAACAGTTCAACAAAAATACTTAGAAAGATAAACGTGATAAAAGCAATGCGCAGTATTAGAACAGATCTGGATCTATCATGTACTATTGCAAATAACAAGCTAAAACTCTCAGCACAGACAGAAAAACTTAGAAGATGTGCAGATAAATATAAAGGAAAAATACAAAATAAACAGTTTATTGATAACCCAAAAATGTTTTGTAGAGAAGTGGGAAACAACGTAAAAGGAATTGAAAGACCACCAAAAAAAAAAAAGAAGAAATAGATCTATTTTGGAGAAGTATCTATGAAGAACCTATGAAACATAACAGAGATGCAAAATGGATAGAAGTAAAAGAAAGAATAAGAAGTTTAAAGGTACAGGGTATGAAATGGGATGAAGTAACACCCCAAACAAACACCAACCTGGCTAACGACAGGAAAAACAATGCTCCTACTTAGCAGTGAACTTGCAAGCGACCCTAAAAATTATAGACCAATAACTTGCCTTCTAACGACATATAAACTATACACTAGAATTTATGCCAACAGAGTTTATAGTTATTTATAAGGAAACTCAGTTATGGCAATAGAATAAAAGGGCAATAAAAGAAAGTCATATGGAACAAAGGATCATTTGTTGTTAAATAAAATCATAGTGGAGAAGTGTAAAAAGGGGAAAAAATCTAAGTATAGCATATAGTTCATAGTTTTGTACTAAGCTAACTGCCCTTGCGAGCCATTTTAAGCCTTGCCAATTATCCCTTGTGAGACTCAAACCCTGCACCTTGTGTTTGTAAGGCAAACACCTTAGCCATTAAGCCACCCTCCCAACCCCTTTTTTTCTTTTTTTTTGAGTTTCCCCATTTAATAAACATCATCATGGTAACAGCCAAATTTACATAAGTACAGGGACTACCTTTGTTTTTGTTTTTTTCTTTTTTTTTAAATACGTTACAAATTGACATTGAGAACTTGCAAACAAGCTCTGCAAAGCACAGTGCAACAAAGAGAAAAATAAGTTACCATTTTAGCCACTCTCCTTCAAGGCTGTGCATCTTAACCAAGACATTGGTAAAAAAAGAAAAAAGGCAGTGGGAGTGGCAAAGAAATCTGGAAAATTACCACCACAACCAATCGAATCTTAAGGGCACAGTATCCATTAAAGAAGGGTGATAACTTGTCAGAAAAAAACATTTTATAATGAAGCAGTGATTTTTAAACAAATAAAGCAGAACTAGAATACCGTATTTAATTTCTGAAATCTTGTCATACAGGCTTATCTAAATGTCTGATTTTAAGAAAGACTGTAGAAAGTTAGTAACAACCACAAGTTAACAGCGAGAGATGACACTCGTCTATGGTCTACCGAGTCCTGCTGTGTTGTGTCTGAAATACACTGCTCTGGGTCTTCTAGCGTGCCTTGACATTATGTCTCTGCTTGTTTATTTAGTCCACTGGTCGTTTTTCACCATATTTCTTTTTAAACTCCTCTGCATTCTTAAATAATTTTTTACGGTCCTTAGAGTATTCTTCTGCTAGATCAGCCCTCAGAGGATGCTCTGGCTGTGGGTCATTGACCAGTGCTATAAGAGACTGTATTACTTGATCAGTTTTGGTTGCTGGCTTCCAGTTTTCAGCACTAATTACAGGCAAACACACCTGTCCCTTTTCATCTACATTAGGATGATAGATCTTTGTTTTAAATGTAATCTTTGGAGGTTTGAATGGATATTCTGCTGGAAAATTTATCTCGATCCTGAAAGCTCCCTTGTCATATGGTGGATTATCTGGAACAATAAGTCCTTGCCATGTCAACAGATTTGCTTCATCGACCTGTATATTACGGAAATTCTTCATGCCACATTTACAGATTTCCTCAAGCTCCTTCAAAAGCCTCCTGCTGGCCGCCATCTTGATCTGCAGAACTCCCAGAATACTCAGCGGCCAGCAGGGTGGCTAAAGCTGCTGCACTTCCTGGTGAGGGGATGGAGAGAAAAGGATTAGCGAGAGGTGAACAGCATGGCTTGACTACAAAAAAACATTTGGTAGTATCCCACATTTATGGATAAAAGATTGTTTAAAAATGTATAAGATACACCCTATACTGATTGATTACATTACAGTGACCATGAAATAGTGGCAGACCACTTTGCAATTAAGCCATGGTAAAGGATAAATTATTATCCCAGAGATAAAAATTCAAGAGGGGATATCCCAGGGTGACTCTTGGTCACTGCTGTATTCTGTCTTGAATTTAACTCATTAAGCTGTCTACTTAACAGCTTAGACCATGGCTATAATTTGGCTGCTAGAAAACAACAAGACTTCTTATCTTCTCTTTATCGATGATTGACAATTGTATAGCTCATTAGATAAGGAACTGAAAGCACAACTGCAAGTTGTCAAAACTTTTTCAGATGATATAAGAATGTCATCTGGTCTTGATAAATGTGCAAAACCAACCTTTAAAGCAGAAAAACTGTACCACCAAGAAAACATCAGTTTGAGACAAAAATGTGATATAAAAGAACTTGAGCAACAAGGAGTGCATAAATATTTCATAACTGTCGAAGGATCAACAATAAAATATGAGCAAATGTGAATAAAACTTAATAAGTAATACTTTAGATGACTTAAATTAATCCTGGAAGCAGCGTTGACATCTAAGATTTGTACCATTGAATCTCACACTGACACATATGTTCTCCAAGTGGGGCTAATACAGACAAACAACTGGTGTCAGAGCCATGGACTAAAACTAAATGTAAAGAAATACATAATAGTATCCTTTGGGAAGTCATCCATCCTTGGTAAATATCATATCGACAACAAACCCCTTAGAGCTGACCCAGTAGTCAGGGATTAGGCACACACATAGATAATAATCTAGCCTTTGGCCATCACGTGTCTACAGCGGTAAGAAATCATTCTATGTTGTGCAACTTATAAAGGTATGGTATCTAAGTTCAAGGAAGTCATTGTTCCAATGTATTCGGCATTCATCAGGCCTATCACTGAGTACAATGCCCCCTTTGGTATTTACCTAACCTGGCATAGCCAACAACTGGAATGTTCACAGAGGTTCCTCACTAAAAGAATACAGGGCATAAGCAAAATGTCATATGCAGACTGCCTCAAGGCTCTATCCCTGTATTCTGTCTCCTACAAGCTTTTGAGAGGAGATCTATGCCTGGCATACAGGGCATTGTCAGACACCACTCTGATGGGGACATCCTGCTTATCCACAAAACAAACAGTATCAGAATTACCGATTCTAAAGAGTTAAACCTTGCCTGTGATATAAATAGGACCTGCTGGAGAGATAGGCATGTATCCCAGAGACTACCTTGTCGATGGAACAGGCTCTCCATCCATGTGAAGCAGAGTTCCTCAATAACCCAATTCAAGTGCAACTTGGACAATTGGATGGAAAACTAGAAATTCATCCAGGGTGTGGCACCTATGTCTCTAATGGACACAGGTAACCTGTAAACGGTTACTCTCCCAGGCCCATGCTTACACTTATCAAGGGTACCAGAATTTGTCAGAGATTTGGGATGCATGACTAGGATTAAAAAGGTCCTTGTCATCATTAGTCTAGTAAACACCTATGAACCTATGAACAAAATTCAAGCTGTAAACCAATTTGCTTCTCCTGTCCTAACTTACAGTTTTGGAGTGATTGACTGGCCCCAAAACGTGTTGGATAGATTAGACAAAAAAACAAGAAGGATACTTCATGCTAACCAAATGATTTATAAAAATCAGTGCATACCAATCTTATATATTCCCCTTCCAAAGGAGGGATAAGCCTCCTTGAAAGTGGCTGCATGCATAGATTTGCAATTGTGAAACTGCACACATATCTGCTGACCTCACAAGGCCCAAATGTAGTGAAAGTTTTGAAACATGAGAAGAATAAATCTAAGATGACTTCTCTGCTTAGTTTAGCAGAAGCATATTGGTGTCAATTAGGAATGGAACTCAAACCAGAAGTAGATAAAAATTAGGCAGCAACTGAATGTGCCAAACAACAAAAGAAAGAATATAAGGTGAAGGACCAGATGAGAAGGCAAGAAATGTGGAAGATGCATAAATATAGTTGCAAGTATAGAAAACTTTTGGAAGAACCTCATGTTGTTGAGGATCGAATGCAGGAATGATTAAGGAGATGCGAATTCAATCCAAGAGATGAAAGGTTAATATTGATGGCCCAACATAGTGGGAAACTTACAAGTTGGTTTACAAAGTCTACTGAACATGTGGGAGAAACAGACAAATGTAGGTTTTCTAAAACAGAATTAGATACTGTTGCACACCTTGTTGTTGGTTGTGACATACTAATGTCAGAAGGACTGTACACTGAAAGGCATAATAATGTGGCAAGACTGCTGCACTGGGGATTGTGCAAACATTATGGTACTGAAGTGGCTGAAAAACAGTGGAAGCATGATCCACAAAGCATCATAGAATATGATGAAGTCTGCATCACGTGGGATTGCTCATTATCAACAGTTCAAAAGACAGGTGCTAGAAAACCGGATATAGCTGGTCCATGAAAAGAACACAAAAGTAGCATTGATCATTGAAATCACCATGCCCATTGACTACAGTGTCTTGTATACAGAGAGATACAAAGTCATAAAATATCAGGATTTTCAGGCAGAAATGAGAACAATGTGGAAGAAAGATACTCAGACAGTTCTAATAGTAGTAGGAGCAATGGGCCTTATAAAAAAGAATCGACAATCGTATTTAGATATGTTGCCAAAACATGTAACCCCATATGAATTCCAGAAGGAGTCATTACTGGACACATTGTGGGTGCTGTGAAGAAGACTTCTGGCTGACATCAAAGACTGAAAGAATACTAATTTCATGAACTTTAATCATACTTTGACTTAGGAATGGGTTTCATTCCCGTCATGGTATTAGTAACCCAAACACACACACACACACATATATATATATATATATATATATATATATATATATATATATATATATATATATATATATATATATTACATTCTGCTGTGAAAGTGGACTTGGTATAATTTCAAAGACTTCTACTTTATTGCTAATATCTATGGATATATAGATTCTGTCACTATGAGTTAGAGCACCATATGCACATGAATAATGAATAAAGAATAAAAAAATGTTCTCTATAGATAAAGCTAAATCTTTTAGATTGCTATTAATTACCTATTTATAGCCTTAGCCAAAGTATGAATTCTAATATTTTTCTCACAAGTGATGTCTTTTTTTCTTTGATATGCAATTAAAATCTACTATATTAAGACTACCTTTCCATATATCTTGCAACATTTCCTGATAATTTCTAAAAACATGTACACTCAAACTGAGAATCCAACAAAAATTAGCCAGTGTATATTCTCTGTTGTTATAAAGAACAACTATGGCTGAAAACATTCCTTTATGCTCCATAAACGTACCTAAGATCTTTGGCATAACTTGTGATTTTTTTCCATAAAATAGCTGTTCCCCTTCTTTTATGATGAGAAAACGGCACTTTAACTAGATAAGCAACAAAAAGGACAAACCCGTTCAAAGGCACAGGAAACGAATTTTAATCCAAATAAATAACGTGTTGAACAAAGTCCCCTTCTTTTATGTCAAACCAGGATGAAACAAGGATTTCATAGCCTAGGTTATTTAACAAATGTGTATTTACAATCCTACAGTCTATGGATACAAAGTTCCTAACCTAACTAAGCTTATAGACAGGTTATCTTGACTTCTACTCATCTGTCAATACAATTTCTAGCTAATGGCCACAGTAACTTATATATAATATATTAATACATTTTAATTAAGTATAATAACTGTAAATAATTAAAATTATTTAGTAAAATTTAACTCACTCAAGCCTATAACACCTTTTTGTGTACAGTTCACACCCATACCTCCTTATGGTATCCAGGACTTTTCTGGATCTGGTTTCTTTAGGTCACTTACCAACTAATAATAGGCAGTATTAGAAAGGGAAAAATGAGGTTTGGTAACAAACCAATTTGTCTAGGGACATCTTCAGGTGGGGGTTAGCCAGAAGCAGTAGTGGTAATTAATACGGTAAGGGAGGTAGGGTGGGGGGAGATGAAAGGGTTAAATAGGATTGACAATTGAGAGGAAATGAGGTAAGGGTAGGGAGGGGCTTAGTGAGTTTTATGCAAGTGTAACTGGGTAGGGTATCACATTTTGGCATGAACTTGCTACCCACCCTCCCTCCCCCTTTTTGTAGAGAAATGGGGAATTGTGGTTATTTTATAGGTCTGGGTAGGGTGGAGAAGAGAGGCAGTTTTGCCCTCTTCTGTGCCCCCTCCAGTGTTTGATCTTCATGTTTGATGCAATAACTGGAAAATGAAGTGAGTGATGGGACACTGCTTCATAAAGTAAAATGAGTGAGTGGAGGTAAGGACGGTGCTTATTTGGTGGAAAATTAAGTGAATGATGGGATACTGCTTCATAAAGTAAAATAAGTGAGCAGAGGTAAGGACACTACTTATTTGGTTGGATGTTTAATTTAATAAGTGGTAAAGGAAGTGAGCCATGGGATGCTGCTTCATAAGAAAATAATCAAGCGGAGGTATGGTCGCTGCTTATTTGGTCAGGGTGAGCGATGTCACTCTGCTCTAGCTAACAGTTGCATGAATGCTTATGTTGTGATTGTCAGCTATAATATGCTTATGTTGTGATTAATAAATA